>NW_006922429.1:543915-545841 GCF_000298275.1 Orycteropus afer afer
ATTATGACCAAGTGGGGTTCATATCAGGTTTGCAGGAATGGTTCAACATTAAAAAAACTATCCACATCATCTACCATATAAATAAAACAAAGGAGAAAAACCACATGATCATATCAATTGATGCAAAAAAAGGCATTTGATAAAATCCAACAACCATTCCTGATCAAAACTCTCAGCAAAATAAGAATGGAAGGGACATTCCTCAACATAATAAAGGGCATCTGTGCAAACCCAACAGCCAACATTATTCTCAATGGAGAGAGACTGAAACCATTCCTCTTGAACACAGGAACCAGACAAGGATGCCCATATCACCATTCTATTCGACATTGTACTGGAAGTCCTAGCCAGGACCATAAGGCAAGAAAGGGAAGTCAAAGCCATCCATATTGGTAAGGAAAAGGTCACACTATCCCTATTTGCTGATGATGTGATCCTATACCTAGAAAACCCAAAGGACTCAGTTAAAAATCTATGCCAAGAGATTTGGAAGACACCTATCTGGCCAAGTGACTGGAAGAGACCCGTATATGTTCCCATTCCAAAGAAAGGTGATCCTACACAATGTGGAAATTAACAGACAATATTGTTAATATCACACACAAGTAAAATCTTAGAAGATAATTCAAAAATGGTTGCAGCAGTATATTGACAGCTTCCAGAAATGCAAGCTGGATTCAGAAGAGGATGTGGAATGAGGGATATAATTGCTGATGTCAGATGGATCTTAGCTAAAAGCAGGGGATACCAGAAAGATATTTACTTGTGTTTTATTGACTATGCAAAGGCATTCAATTGTGTGGATCATAACAAATTATGGATAACATTGAGAAGAATGGGAATTCCAGAACACTTGATTATATTCATGAGGAACCTGTACATAGACCAGGAGGCTGTTGTTCAAACAGAACAAGGGAATGCCGCATGGTTCAAAATCAAGAAAGGAGTTCATCAGTGTTTTATTCTTTCGCCATACTTACTCAACTTGTATGCTGAGCAAATAATCCGAGAAGTTGGATATATATAGCCATATATCTGGTGGCGTAGTGCCTAAGGCACTTAATTTCTCACCAGAAGGCTGGTGGTTCAAACCCATCAGCCATTTCTCAGAAGGAAGGCTGAGCAATCTACTTCCATAGTGATAGTCACTATGAGTCAGAGATTGACTCGACAGCACCTAAGAACAACATACATATACATGTGTGTGTGTGTGTGTGTGTGTATGGATGTAGATATCTATATATGTATATACATATTTGTGTATTTGTGTATGTATATACATATATAAGAAAGAACATGGCATCAGGATTGAAGGGAGACTCATTAACAACGTGCGGTATGCAGATAACACAACTTTGCTTGTTGAAAGTGAGGATGACCATATACATACATGTGTGTGTGTGTGTGTATGTGTGTATGTAGATATCTATATATGTATATACATGTCTGTATATGTATATACATATATAAAAAAGAATGTGGCATCAGGATTGAAGGAAGACTCATTAACAACGTGCGGTATGCAGGTAACACAGCTTTGCTTGTTGAAAGTGAGGATGACTTGAAACACTTAACTGATGAAGATTGAAGAGTACAGTCTGCAGTATGCATCACCCTTCAATATAAAGAAAACAAAAATCCTCACAAGTGATCCAATAAACAGCTTCACAGTAGATGGAGAAAAGATTGAAGTTGTCAAGGATTTCACCTTATTTTGTTCTACAATCAACACCAATGGAAGCAGCAGTCGAGACACTGTGGTGGTTATGTTTGTATGTTAACTTGGCTGGGCCTGGTTGAATGGCTGGGAAGCTGGATGTAGTATTACCCATGATGAGACTGGTAATCAACTCCATGGTGGAATCTACTGTGAGCAGCTGAGTAGCTGCCTTTGGGATGTGGTCTGCTTCCTGTATATAAGGAGAA
>NW_006922429.1:547476-552202 GCF_000298275.1 Orycteropus afer afer
AACCACATGATCATATCAATTGATGCAGAAAAAGCATTTGATAAAATCCAACACCCATTTCTGATCAAAACTCTCAGCAAAATAGGAATGGAAGGGACATTCCTCAACATAATAAAGGGCATCTGTGCAAAACCAACAGCCAACATTATTCTCAATGGAGAGAGACTGAAACCATTCCTTTTGCAAGCAGGAACCAGACAAGGATGCCCTCTATCACCACTTCTATTCAACATTGTACTGGAATTCCTAGTCAGGGCCATAAGGCATCCAAATCGATAAGGAAGAAGTCAAACTATCCCTATTTGCTGATGATATGATCCTCTGCCTAGACAAGAATAGACACTTCACCAAGGAGGATATTCAACGGGCTAACAAACATATGAAGAAATGCTCAAGATCATTAGCCATTAGAGACGCAAATCAAAACAACAATGAGATACCATCTTGCCTCAGCACTAGTAGCAAAGTTTAACAATACAGAAAATAACACATGCTGGTGAGGATTTGGAGAGATTGGGACTCTCATACACTGCTGGTGGTCATTAAGAATACAGTCTGCAGTATGGATTATGTCTCAATATAAAGAAAACAAAAATCCTCACAACTGGACCTATAAGCAGCATCACAATAAATGGAGAGAAGATTGAGGTTGTCAAAGAATTCGCATTGCTTGGTTCTACAATTGATGCCAATGGAAGCAGCAGGCAGGACATTAGACAATGTATAGCACTGGAAAGGTCAACCATGAAGGAACTGTTTCAAGTGCTGAGGAGCAAGGATGTCTCCTTGAGGACTAAGGTGCACCTGACACAAACCATGATATTTCCAATCACCTCGTATGCATGTGAGAGCTGGATGATAAATAAGGAAGACCAAAGAAGAGTTGATGCTTTTGAGTTGTGCTGGCGAAGAATGTTGAAAGTATCATGGACTGCTAAAAGAACTAATGGATCTGTCTTGAAGGAAGTGCAGCTGGAATGCTCTTTGGAAGCAAGAATGGCAAGACTTTGTTTCACCTACTTTGGTCATGTTGTTAGAAGGGACCATTACCTGGAGAAGGATGTCATGCTTGGTAGGGTGGAGTGTTGACGAAAGAGAGGAAGGCCTTCAACAAGATGGATTGACACAGTGGCTGCAACAATGGGATCAAGTATAGCAGGGATCATGGAGCTGGTGCGGGATCGGGCAGTGTTTCGTTCCGCTGTACATGGGGTCGCTATGAGTCGGAAACGACTCAACGGTACCTAACAACAGCACTGCTGGTGGGACTGTCAAATGGTACAACTACTGTGGAAAGCAGTATGGTGATTCCTTCAAAAGTTGGAATGAGAAATACCATGTGATTCAGCCATTCCATTACTAGATATATATCCTAAAGAAGTGAGAGCCATGACAAGAACAGACATACACACACCCATGTTCATCGCAGCACTATTTGCAATAGCCAAAAGATGGAAACAAGCTAGATGTCCATCAACTGAGGAATGGATAACCAAACTATGGTAAATACACACAATGGAATACTATGCAACCCTAAAGCATAAAGTAGAATCTGCAAAACACTGCATAACATGGATGAACTTGGAGGACATTATGCTAAGTGAAATTAAGTCAATCACAGAAGGACAAATATTGTATTAGTCTGTTATTGTAAAAGTTAAGGATAGGTTTATCCATGGAGGGAAATTTTCTTTGTTGGTTACCAGCAGTGGGAGGAGAGGGTAAGGAACTCTTTTAGATAGGTAGAGACATGTATTGATTTGAGTGAAGAGAAAGGCACTGTACCAAATGTGAGTGATCAACATGGTGGCATTGAGGAAGAGGAAGACATAGAGAGGTACATGGGAGGTAGAGACAACACATATGAACCCTTTTGCACATACAGTACTGTGTTGTCAGTGAAGGCAGACATGGGTATACGGGTAAATAGATGGGTGGACAGGCTGAACTATTAGGTATATCTATGAAGCGGGGAGTATACCCAAGACCATGAATAGAATTGGCAGAATATGGTCCTATAAGTGTATTTGTATGTTCTGTGGGAATTCCCAGGTGTATAGTAGAGCTGACATGGGTCACAGCCAGCTACCCAGAGTGACTAAGTAGTTGAACCAGTGGGCTCAGGATCATAGTCTCGGGGGCATCAAGCTCAAATGGCATAACATACTACACAAAGCATTGTTTCACCTCCTACTTTGGTGAGTAGGGACTGGGATCTTAAAAGCTTGCAAGCTGCCATCTAGATGCAGTGATGGGTCTCTGCTCATCCAGAACAAAGAAGAATGAAGAAAACCAAAGATTCATGGAAGCAATTAGTCCTAGCTACTGGTACACCATGTGATCTGCAGCCTATATGACTATGAGACCAGAAGAACTAGATGGTGCCCAGCTACCACTGTCACCCACTCAGAGGGGGATCTATATAGGAGATACTGGATAGAGAGGGAGAACAGTGGGGAACAAAACTCAAAATCATTTGGGAAAAAGAAAAAAAAGGGAACCAGGTGCTGGTTTGATACAGCCTGCTGGAACCACTGAGACCATGGCCCCTAGCTGCCCTTCAGGTCTGGAATTGAACCCATACCTGTGGCTTCCAGCCAAACAACAGACAAGCATATGAGTTGAACATTTACCTGAGGTAGATACACTCCTTGGAGAGAACAATCATGGGAGAAAGAAGGGCTGCTTATGCACAGGGAGACAGCTCAGGGGGCAGGAGTGCATGGAGGGATGGACACAGGAAGAGGTAACTATTGGGAGGAAGTGGGAAGGGAGCTGTTACATTGGGGTAAGTTGCAGTCAATGTCATGAGACAAAAAGTCTGTGAACTGCTATATGAAAAGTGAATTTGCTCTGTAAATTTTCACCCAAATTACAATTAAAAATAAAAAATACACCTTTTTAAAGATATATATATATCTTTAAAAAAAAAAAAAAATTACAAAGATGCAGTCTTGGATATAGTATACAGCTGTGTCAAGTCAACCAGAAGCAAGAACCATGACTGGAGTGATGTGCAGATGTAGTATGTAATATACCTGAAGTTGCTCTGTTAGCATGGTATGCAGATGCATTGGCTCTGAAACCCCATTGAGTAGTGACTTATTTGGGGATGGCAGTCAGGAAAACCAGTGAGTTGTTCTGATGTCCCTCATAGAAGATATGATAACATCCTTGCTTTTAATCACTCAATCTTACTTCATTGAGAACGTGGCACTCTAACAAAGCAGTTCATTTCATTTTTATGGGTTTTTTTTTCTGACTCAATTTAGTACCTGACCTAAATTTTTATATTTTTCCCTAACAAAGAAGTTAACCAATAATTTTGTATTGATGCTTTTAGCCGATCTTGATTAACATTAATTCTTCTTGCTTTGTTCTGTTTCTCTAGAAAAGTGGACCATGATTTGCATCACATACGTCCTTGTCCGTTAAAGGAAACTAAACCGTAAGTGGAGGGGTGGCATATGAGGAGAGAGAAGCTGCCTCGTTGATTCAGAATGGGAACCACCAGCGAGGAGCCGGTGCCTGTGGAACAGCCGTCCTCCTCCTTAAACCCTCTGTGTTTCGAGTGTGGCCAGCAGCACTGGACGAGAGAAAACCACCTGTACAATTACCAGGACGAGGTGGACGACGACCTGGTCTGCCACATTTGCCTTCAGCCTCTGTTGCAGCCCCTGGACACCCCCTGCGGACACACGTTCTGCTACAAGTGCCTGAGAAACTTCCTGCTGGAGAAGGACTTCTGTCCTCTGGACCGCAAGAGACTTCACTTCAAGTTGTGTAAGAAGTCCAGCATTCTCGTCCACAAGCTTCTGGACAAGCTGTTAGTTCTGTGCCCATTTGCTTCAGTGTGCCAGGATGTCATGCAGCGCTGTGACCTGGAGGCACATCTCAGAAACAGGTAAGGAGACAAGTGGAAGGAGAGAGGAGCCAGGCTTTGTGTAAAGGTTGTCCAAACAAATGGGTAAGCCCTTGATACAAAGTAAACAAATAACCACCGACGCGTCCATCAGCAGATGGACAAGGACACAAAGGGATCAGTTATGGAAGAGATAGAATCAGTAAGTTGTATGGAGCCATGTTTATCATAACTGTTTCTCAGAAACATGAATATGAAAACTGCAGTGGGGAGGTACTATTTTATACCTGTTAATCTTTTTGCTGGTACCCTGTGAAACTGTTACATTCCCATGGGTGTTTTATTCACTTTTATATTCGTAGATTCTTTTTGCAAGACTGTTTAGCAGTTTGTATTAAAAACTGTAAATGCACATACCCTCCTATCTAGCTATCCCTCTCATTGGAATGTATCTGTTTTGGTTACCTCTGTATCTGGCTCCACAGCAGTGAGTGAGTGAGAATGCTGGTCTAACAGAAGATACCACAAACGGGATGGCTTTAACAAACAGGAGTTTATTCTCTTACAATTTTGGAGGCTTCAAGTCCGATTTCAAAGTACCAGGCTCTGGGGGCTGGGTGAAAGGCCCTCAACCTTGGGCTTCAGCTCTACTGTCTGCTTCTGGCCCACTGAAGCTGGAGGCGTTTCTTCACTCAGCTGCTGGCTGCTGAGGCTGACAAACCCAAGGTTGACAAGTAACAAGTCACAGCCCTGATGTTACCAAACCACACGGCAGGCCATTCATTCAGGTCCATTGAAAGTCCCAAGGTCCGCAGAGCATGGCAGGCTGCTGAGCAACGACACGGCTCCATGCAGGGTCCAAGC
>NW_006922429.1:552302-553349 GCF_000298275.1 Orycteropus afer afer
AGTCAAGTGCCTTAGGCACTATGCTATCAGAGCTCCTGTGTATATAGATAGATAGATAGGTGTATTTGTTAGTTCTTCTGGCAGTCCATGATACTTTTGTCTCACTTACTTTGGTCATGTTGTCAGAAGGGACCATTCTCTGGAGAGGGACGTCATGCTTGATAAAGTGGAGGGTCAGCGAAAAAGGGGAGGGCCCTCAAGGAGATGGACTGACGCAGTGGCTTCAACGATGGGCTCAGGCACAGCAGGGATCGTGGAGCTGGCACAGGACCAGGCAGTGTTTTATTCTGTTGTGCACAGACAAGGTCACTATGAGTCCAAGCCGACTTGATGGCACCTAACAACCTCCTCAGCATATACATGTATATGTATATTATATGTATATGTATGTATGTATGTATGTATGTATGTTGTTGTTATGTGCCGTCGAGTTGGATGCAACTCATAGCGACCCCTCCTTGGGTTTCTGAGGCGGTATCACTGTGGAAGTAAATTGCCCAGCCTTCCTTCCGAGGAGTGGCTGGTGGGCCTGAACCACCAGCCTTCTGGTTAGCAGTCACATGCCTTAGGCACTATGCTACCAGAGCTCCTATATGTATGTATAGTTGAGCACTATTATAAAGAGCTGATAGAGGAGATAAAGCCTTAAAGGAGCTATCAGAAGCTGAGAGCAGGCCGATCACGTACAGGGTACAGTCCAGCTAGCATTGGCTTTAGGAAAATGGCTGCTCTCTGCAGGTCTGTGTAAACGAACATACTTTAACATAGAAAAAGCAGCCCTGGTGGCACAGTGATTAAGTGCCCAGCTGCTAACCGAGAGGTCAACGGTTCAAACACCCTAGCAGCTCTGTGGGAGAAAGAGGTGGCAATCTGTATCCATAAAGACTGACAGCCTTGAAACCTGATGCGGCGGTTCCACTCTGTCCTCTGGGAGCGCTGTGAGTCAGAATCGACTCCAAGGCAGTGGGTGTGGTTTGGGCTTTGCTTCTGTGAAGACTGACAGCCTTGGAAACCCTGTGGGGCAGTTCCACTCTGTCCTCTAGGGGC
>NW_006922429.1:553449-558734 GCF_000298275.1 Orycteropus afer afer
TTACCAGTCTCATCATGGGTAATACTACATCCAGCTTCCCAGCCATTCAACCAGGCCCAGCCAAGTTAACATACAAACATAACCACCACAGTGTCCTAAGGAAATAAGCCAAAA
Organism: Orycteropus afer afer; assembly: GCF_000298275.1. Classification (NCBI taxonomy): domain Eukaryota; kingdom Metazoa; phylum Chordata; class Mammalia; order Tubulidentata; family Orycteropodidae; genus Orycteropus; species Orycteropus afer. Next base: position 553,564 of record NW_006922429.1, read on the forward strand.
GAAGGAAAAGGTATATATCAAGATGTTCACTGCAGAGCAGTTTAGTTCAACAAAGTGGAGTCAATCTGATTGCTTAAAAGTTGGGGGAAGGTTAGAAATAACTGTGGTATATCAGCTAGGTGGGATCTCCTGCAGCCAGTACAGGGATCTTTTTGTTGTAACACGGAAATCAACGTCTATGAGTTTATCTGCTTAAGTCTTGAAGATTCTATGTTTGCGTATTAGGATAAATAAGAATTAAATACTGGAAAACTTGTTTTTTCAGTGGGGACTTTTTTCCTACTAACTATGTTATAAAATAAAAGCTTGTTAGAAGGTTAAGTAATTAATTTTTTTAGCATATACTAATTTAATTTTTTTGAAAAGACTTGATCTTCAAAATTATTTACCACCTTCCAAAACCAAAAAACCAAACTCACTGCTGTTGAGTCTGACCCGACTCATAGACCCCTCCTTGGGTTTCCGAGGCAGTATCACTACAGAAGTAGATTGCCCAGCCTTCCTTCCGAGGAGTGGCTGGTGGGTTTGAACCGCCAGTCTTCTGATTAGCAGTCAAGTGCCTTAGGCCCTATGCTACCAGAGCTCCCTTAGGAAGGGTTAAAATACATCCTTTAGATTTTATGCAGGTATCATCAAATAGGAAGACAGAAATAACTACTTGTTGTTGTTATGTGCCGTCGAGTCAAACCCGACTCATAGCGACCCCTCCTTGGGTTTCCGAGGCAGTATCACTACGGAAGTAGGATTGCCCAACCTTCCTTCCGAGGAGTGGCTGGTGGGTTTGAACCGCCAGCCGTCTGGTTAGCAGGCAAGTGTCTTAGCCACTATGCTACCAGAGCTAGTTTTCTAAATTTTAAAGTAAACCATCTGTACAGTATAAATTGGCAGTGATCTTAATTGCTTTTATAAACACCAAATTCTTTTTAGAAATAACCATGTACGGCTGGTGTAGAATATAAAAAAAAAATAAACTCACTGCTGCCGAGTCACATCCAACTCATAGCGACCCGTCCTTGGGTTTCCGAGGTGGTATCTCTATGGAAGTAGATTGCCAAACCTTCCGGGGAGTGGCTGGTGCGTTTGAACCGCCAGCCTTCTGGTTAGCCAAATGCCTTATGCACTATGCCACCAGAGTTCCCCAGTATAGAATAGCTTGTGATTATATTCACCGATAAGAGCAAAGAATTGAAGGTTGTCCATCTTGTTATTTTGCATGTGAGGAAACTGAGTCCCGAAGACCTAAGGCTATCTCATGCTATAGACAGAAACACCAATACAAGTAGGTCCTGATTTATGAGGTGTTCACCAGTGACGAACTGTACTTAACGACTATCCACTGTGGACTTCTTTGTACATCTGTCATTAGTTATATGTGCTACATAAAATATTACAGTGCATAATTTGCTGGTGTTCACTTGCAGATATTCAAAGATCGGAATAAAGATACTGATTATACTAATTATAACGAAAAGGAGCTCTGGTAGCATAGTGGCTAAGGCACTTGACTGCTAACCAGAAGGCCGGCGGTTCAAACCCACCAGCCACTCCTCGGAAGGAAGGTTGGGCAATCTACTTCCATAGTGATACTGCCTCGGAAACCCAAGGAGGGGTTGCTATGAGTCGAGTCCAGCTCGAGGGCACACAACAACAACAATTATATCGAAAACTAACAGAGAGAGAGAACTACTTGACTTAAGTCAGAAACAACTTGGACAGAGTCAGTGGAATGGAACCCCGTCCTAAGTCAGGGACTACCTGTGTTCTTGGTTGCTGTTCCGTGCCAGCTACATACCGCAGGTGAAATCTTGCCTCTACTACAGTGTGCTAATAAAGAGTCCCCGTACACAAGTGCGCATGTTCCTTCTGTTTCCAGAGGCAGGGTCACAAAGCGCTCCATTGCATTCGTTAGAAGTAACAAAGACATGTGAGAAAGAATAAGATGTGATCAAAATGTTAGAAGCAGGAAGATTTATGCTTATATCTGCAGCATGTTGTCCAAACACAGTAGCTAACAAGAAGTGTAGGATAGAAATGCAGACTTTTTGCAAATGCACATGGTAGGTTTTTAAGTACCTTCAGTCACTGGCAGATGTAGACTCCAACAGTGTACCAAGAACTGACACCATGGTGTGCATATACTAGCCTGGGGCAGGCCTCGTTAGGGGTGACGTGAGGAATATGGTAGAATTACTGTTAGAATGTAGATTTCTTTTATGAACATCAGTTACAGGATGTTAGAGGAACTGAAGGAAGTCATGGGTCAGTTCCTGGTTACTTAGGTAGCAGCAAGATAATACAACTTCTTATAAATTTTTAGGAATATTCACTTACCTAAAATGCATGGAAGGATTTAGTAATTGAAGTAGTCCTAGTTTTTTTTTTTGTTTTGTTTTGTTTTTTTAATGAAACTATGATGATATAACAACTGTTTGGAATTGCAGACTAATCCTTTCATCGATAGGTTTAAAGATTCAACAATTATATTCCACTTAAAGCTCCATTTACCAGCTGTGCTTGATAAAAATAGTTAGTGATTCTAAGTCAGCAAAACAAGGGGACCTTTGGTGACATCAAAACCAAACCAAACTCACTGCCATCAAGTGGATCTCGACCCATAGCAACTCCTCCTTGGGTTTCTGAGGTGGTGTCTCTATGGAAGTAGATTGCCCAGTCTTCCTTCTGAGGAGCGGCTGGTGGGTTTGAAGCACCAGAGCTCCCAACACTGGTGACATAGATTGACACCCTAGCCAGGACAGTGGCCTGAGACGTTGGTCAGAGCACTGGACCTGAGGGCGGTGCGGCACTGGGCAGTAGTTTTCTCTGTTATACATAAGGCCACCGTGAGTTGGAGCTGACATGATGACAGCAGCAGCTAACGGTGATTATAAAGATGTAAAACGTTAGACTGTAAAACTGAATGTGATTTTTATAGCCCATTTGAACAGATGTATCGTGAACCCTCTAACCTTTCTCTAGAATTGTTGATATTTTGATAGTTCCTAAACTGAAAGCATTGAAATCCAGGTAAAAACAACTGACCACGCAACAGGCAGCCCTGCACCAGATAGGTCATTGGTTCATTCATAGTATTTCAGCATGTTGTTTTTATGTGCCGTCGAATTGGTTCCGACCCTGTGTACAACAGAACGAAACACTGCCTGGTCCTGCACCAGCCTCACAATCCTTGCTACACCTGAACCCATCTTTGCAGCCACTGTGTCAATCCATCTCATTGAGGGCCTTCCCCTTTTTCATTGACCCTCCACCTTACCAAGCATGACATGCTTCTCCAGGGAATGGTCCCTTCTCACAACATGACCAAAGTAGGTGAGATAAAGTCTGGCCATTCTCACTTCCAAGGAGAATTCCAGCTGCACTTTGTCCAGGACAGATCCGTTAGTTCTTCTGACAGTCCGTGGTTCTTTCAACATTCTTGGCCAACACCACAACTCAAAAGCAGCAACTCAGATATTTTTCTTAAGCTTATATCAGCATAAGCAACAGAGACTCACTGTATACAAGTTATGTGGCTGCCATGTGCCATGTGTGTTCTTGAACTTAGAGAATGTGGAAATCCGGTAATTATGAATAGAAATACAGCCTTAGCAGTGTCCCTCAACTGGCAATTTCAAGTTTACTGTGTTTTAAAACCCTTTCCCTATTTGAATGAAGTTGTATTCTTCAGAGATTTGCTCCAGCTTACGAACACTTGGCATTTTCTCTGCAGATGAAAGTTAAATATTTATGAAAGATGAATGTGGTTTTCAGTGGAATTACTAATTACTATCAACTGATCATAGACCAGTAACACAGCAAGGAGAGTTAAAAGCATGGGCAAGAGTTCACCTTTGAAAGGAGAAATAAACGTTTTGAGGCATTTTATAGATGGTAGCCAGAAAACTGGCGGTTCAAACCCACCAGCCACTCCTCAGAAGGAAGACTGGACGATCTACTTCCATAGTGATACCTCCTTGGAAACCCAGGAAGTAGTCGCTGTGAGTCAGATCCACCTCGACAGGAGTGAGTTTGGTTTTTTGGTTTACTCAAAACCAAACACTAAACCCACTGCCATCAAGTGGATTCCAACTCACAGCATCCCCATTGGGTTTCCGAGGCTGTCAGTCTTTATGCAGCAGACTGCCTCATCTTTCTTCCGCAGAGCAGCTAATGAGTTTGAACCACTGACCTTTTGGTTAGCAGCAAAATGCCTTAACCACTACACCACGAAAGCTCCTTCTATAAGTGGTACTCATCATGTGATGGAGTAGTGCCTAAGGCATCTGACTGCTAACCAGAAGGCTGGAGGTTCAAACCCACCAGCCACTCCATGGAAGGAGGACCGGGCAATCTACTTTTATAAAGATTTACCACTCAGAAACCCAAGGAGAGTTGCTATGAGTCGAAACGACTTGATGGCAGTGAGTTTGGTGGTTTTTTTTAGGGGGTAGTCTATGTGGTATTTTAGTAACTACCTAGTGAAATGAGCCCACACAAAGCCACCTGTGAAGCGTTCTCCCTCCCCTTTACACCCTTATCTCCACCTCATCGTCAGCAGTTTCACATTTAAAGCTTATGGGGTGGGGGACACTCACACCCTTGAGTTGATTCTGACTCATAGCGACCCCTTGGGTTTCCAAGGCTGTAAATCTTTATGGAAGCAGACTGCCCCATCTTTCTCCCGTGGAGTGACTGATGGGTTCAAACTGCCTACCTTTTGGTTAGCAGCCAAATGCCTTAAGTACTAACTACTACACCACCAGAGATCCTTAAAGTTTAATTTTGTTGTTAAATTGTGCATCTGTATCCTAGTTTATGCTCAGAACTATTTTTTTTCTCTTAGAAAATTATAGTTCATACTTGACTAATATATATATGTGTGTGTGTGTGTATATATATATATACACACACACACACACACATATATATGTAGAAATCTGTATTGTTGTTGTTGTTAAGTGCCATCGAGTCGTTTCTGACTCATAGCGACCCCATGCACAGCAAATCGAAACACAGCCCGATCCCACGCCAGCCCCACAATCCCTGCTATACTTGAGCCCATCATTGCAGCCACCATGTCAATCCATCTCGTTGAAGGCCTCCCCCTCCTTCGTTGACCCTCCACCCTACCAAGCATGACATCCTTCTCCAGGGAATGGTCCCTTCTGACAACA
>NW_006922429.1:561089-572539 GCF_000298275.1 Orycteropus afer afer
TGGGCTTTGCTTCTGTGAAGACTGACAGCCTTGGAAACCCTGTGGGGCAGTTCCACTCTGTCCTCTAGGGGCGCTGTGAGTCAGAATCGACTCCACGGCAGTGGGTGTGGTTTGGGCTTTGCTTCTGTGAAGATTGACAGCCTGGGAAACCCTGAGGGACAGTTCCACTCTGTCCTCTAGGGGTGCTGTGAGTCCAGCTTGACTCCATGCCAATGGATTTGGACCCTGCTTGTTGTGCTTATAGAATATCTGTGTTATTTACTCTTTTCATTAATGCTTACTAAATGGGAAGTTCTCTTTTTCCATAGTGAGACCTCTTCTAGTTTTAAGTGGTTTGGTAGCTTAGGGGATAGGAGAAGGGTCAGAGGAGACCGAGGCCAGAGTCCTCTTCAGCTCTGAGGGCCATTTGTCATATTCTTGGCAGCATTCAGCTGTGGAGATGGAAGATCTCCATAAGAGATGTTTGACCATAGTAAGAAAAAGCTAGAAGATCCAGTTTCCCTTCCTCGAGTTACGTGACAGAAGAACTGGCAGGACGGGTGTCACAGTGGTTTAAAGCACCTAAATAAACCAAGGAGGAAATGTGCCTGGGCACGTGTTGCCTGATTTGAGTTAAAGGTGAGGGTCCTGTCATGTAGTTGTAAGCGTACCTAAATAAACCCAGGAAGAAATGTGCCCGGGCACGTGTTACCTGATTTGAGTTAAAGGTGAGGGTCCTGGTGTTGTCCTGTAACCACCTTGGGACTGTGATATTCAGAATCACATCTTCACACATGGCCCACAGCTGCCATGTAATGAGATGATTGCACACCCAGAACCAAGCCTATGACCTTTTATCAGCTGTGGTTATGTATGGATCCCAGTCATGTCCCTTCCCTGCTTCTGTAACCCTGCCTTTGACGAAGATGAATCAATGAGTGACCAGTCAGAATTGGTCTCCACTTCCCTGCCTCCCTCTTACTGCCCCAGGGGATTCTGCTGGTCTCCTGTGACTGGTACCTGCTGGCAGATCTTGTGCAGATGTCTGCCTTTGTCTTGGTTTAATAGAAATCTCTTGATTAGATTTAAGTCTGGGATCTTTTCCCTCTACCACAGTTCTCCCCTCCCCCCAAGTATAATGTAAAAACCAAAAATATATTTATAGATGGTATCTGTGAATCATCTATCTGATAAGGATCTAGTATCCAGACTACTATTTAAAAAACTCTTAAAACTCAACAGCTACAACTCCACTAAAAAGACAATGCAGTCTCAAAATGGGTAAAACATTTGAATAGACAATTTTCCAAAGAAGTTATACAAATAGCCCAAAAAAGCACATGAAAAATACTCAATGTCCTTAGTAAAAACAAACTAAAGTTATTGCCGTCAAGTTGGATCCAACTCATAGTGACTCTTCCTTGGGTTTCTGAGGCAGTATCACTACATAAGCAGATTGTCCAGTCTTCCTTCTGAGGAGTGGCTAGTAGGTTTGAACTGCCAGCCTTCTGGTTAGCAGTCAGATGCCTTAGGCAATATGCCACCAGAGCCCTTCTAGTAGAGAAATGCAGATCATTGATGCCTGTTGACTGGCAGTGTAGAAACATGCATTCTCAATTATTTCTGTGCCCTCGAACATGTTACTTAGACTTCCTCAGCCTTAGTTTCCTGATTTGTAATGAACTTGGCCATCAGGTCTATCTCTAACATCCCGTGATTATAGCTTTAATTACCCTCAGCTAAAGAGCCCTGGTGGTGCAGTGGCTAAGGCTTTTGGCCGCTAACCAAAAAGTCAGAGGTTCAAACCCACCAGCCACTCTGTGGGAGAATGATGCGGCAGTCTGCTTCTGTAAAGATTGACAGCCTTGGAAACCCTATGGCGCAGTTCTGCTCTGACACTGTGAGTTGGAATCGACTGGACAGCAATGGGTTCGGTTTGGGTTTTGCTTCCGTAACGATGACAGTCTTGGAAACCCTTCAGGGAAGTTCCATTCTGTCCTCTAGGGGCGCTGTGAGTCACAATGGACTCCGCAGCAGGAGGTTTGGTTTTGGCTTTGCTTCCATAGAGATTGACAGCCTCTGAAACTCTCTGGGGCAGTTCTCTGTCCCACAGGGTCGCTAGGAGTTGGAATTGACTCGATGGCGGTGGTTTGGTTTTGTTTTTGTGGAGTATATTTTGCCTGTTGGCTTCTGACATAATCATGGAGGAGTCAAAGACACACTTCACCTTAACAGGCCTTTGAAGTGGTTGATCCTTCTTAATCCATAGGTGTGCACGTTTGTCACTTTCCAGCTATTAGCCTTAAACAAGCAGAAACACCAAGGATGGTCCTCCCACGTGTAAGGTGAACATCCAATTTTGTTAAGGATGATGTCTTTTTTCTATTTTAAGATACATTAAAATAGTTCTGAATCAGGATACATCTTAGAATGTATGCTATGTGGGATTTTTTTTCCCCGATATTATTGAAATATGAATCACGTACTTCTTGAATAGGAAAATTAACAACGGATATCTGACTTTGACTTTAAGGTTTTTCTTATCCACAAGACCAAATATTAAAAAGAAAAAAAATGACCCACACTACCAAAGCCTGGGACAAGCTGCTCTGCAGCAGCGTAAACATGTTTTTCCTGCTAGAAAGTGATCGTTGCCAAACCGTCACCCCCTACTCTAATCTCAGAGAGTCTCAGGGCAGCAGGTGAGTGGGGCCCAGTTATTAGCAGGGGTCAGAAGTGACCTGTGCATCAGTGGATCTCTGTCGAGGGAGAGGCAGGGTCCGGTCAGTCAGGTTCAGAGTAGCCAGCCAGTGATCACTGTTCAGTATTTCCCCCTCGTTTTCTCTGTCTTCCAGCCACTTGCTTTTTCTGGACTCAAAATGGCCTCTCTATAAGCATATAGAATAATTGCTTAGAATAAACCTTATGTTCAAATTTCAGTTTTGGTTACTGTTATCATACCACCATTTTACTGTTTTAAAGCATAGCATTAGTTTTAGAATGTCCACCAAGCTGCACAATGATCACCAGTAGTTATAGAATGTTTTCATTGCTCCAAAAAGAAACCCCTGCACCCCTTATCTACCCCGAACTCTCACCCCCCAAACCTCTGGCAGCCACTGACCTCCCTTCCATCTCTGCAGATTTACCTATTGTGCACACATAGGTGGAGTCATACAATATATGGCCTAGTGATTTTGTCAACCTTTATTTGCCTGACTTCAGGGTTCACCCATGTTAACAGAATAGATAAGTATTCATTTCCTTTTAGGGCCATATAATACTCCGTTGTATGATCTGTGTAACCATTCATCAGTTGATGGACATTTTGGTGGTTTACACTTTTTGACTATTACGAATACTGCTCTATGAACATTCATCCACAAGTTTCTGTAATCTTTCTGTTGAGTTGTAAGAGTTCTTCATGTATTCCGGATAGTAGGCTCTTATCAGATACATGATTTGCAAATATTTTCTCTCATTCTTTGGGTTATCTTCCCTTTCTTGATAATGTCCTTTGATTTTTCAAAAAAATTCCAGTTTATCTGTTTTTCCCTTGTTTGCTTGTATATCTCATGTAATAACTAGAAACTTAACTGATACAAGGTCACGACACTTTACATCTATATTGAGTCCCAAGAGTTTTATAATTTTAGCTCTTACATTTAGGTTATTGATCCATTTTGAGTTAAATTTTTATATGGTGTGAGGTCAGGGCTCAGTTCCGTTCCATTGCATGTGGCTGATTCAGCATATCTGTTGAAGAGCTTATTCTTTCCTGATGGCTGGGTTTAGCACCCTTGTTCAAAGCCAGTCGACTGTAAGTGTGAATTGGTTTCTGGAGGCTTGGGTCTGCTCCCTTGTCCACTTTGCCTGCCCCTGTGCCAGTACCACACTGTTTTTATTTTTGTAGCTTCATAGTAAGTTTTGAGATTCGGATATATGAGTCTACTAATGCCCTTTCTCAAGATTATTTTGGCTGTTCTGCATTCTTTGCATTTGTATTTGAATTTTAGTATCAGCTTGGTAATTTTTAGGGGGAAAAAGCTGAGATTTTGATAAGGATTAAGTCAGGATTTTTGTGAATTTCCAATTTTCTTTCTTTTGTTAACTTCTAATTTCACTCCATTATAGTTGGAGAGCATAGTTTTCCTTATTTTAATCCTTTTAAATTTATAGAGCCTTGTTTTAAATCCTAGCACACGATCTCTTCTAGAAAACATTCCACGTGCACTTGTGAAGAACACGTATTCTGCTATTGTTGGGGACAATGTTCTGTAGGTATCTATTAGGTCTAGTTGGTTTATAATGTCCAAGTCTTCTCTTCCCTGTTGATCATATGTCTAGTTCTAATCTTTATTCAAAATGAGGTATTGAAATCTCCAACTATGTAATAGTTGCATTGTCCATTTCTCCCTGTACTTCTATCCATTTTTTGCTTCATATATTGTGGGGCTCTGTTGTTAGTTCTGTATATGTTTACATCTGTTTTATCTTCCTAATGGGTTGACCCATTTACCGTTCGTTATAAAATGTTCCTTGTCACTAGAAGCAGATTTTGACTTCCAGTCTGTGTTGTTTGATGTTAGTACGGTCACTCCAGCTCCAAACAGTTACTGTCTGCATGATGTGTGTTTGCCATGGTTTTGCTTTCTGCCTGGTGTGTCTTCAAGTCTAATATTTACCTCTGCCTTTTGATTGGATCATTTAACCCGTTTACATTTAATGGGATTACTGATAAGGTAAATGGACCATTTCACTTTCTTCACTCTTGTCCTTTTTGTTGCTTTGTTTCTCTGTTTCTGCCTTCTTTTTTTGTGCTTGATTTTTTTTGAAAGGCAGGGAAAAATATTCACTATGAATGTCTTTAGAATCATATTGTGGGAAGAGCAGGGGGCCTATACAGTCAGATCTGATTTTACCTCTGTAATTTATCCCTGTGTGATGTTGGCTTAGTTCGTTAAGTCTCCAGTTTCCCATTTTAAAATGGCACTAGCAGAGTGAGGAGGAAATGAAAATGTATATAAAAGTGTTCACACAATGACTGCGCAGAGATTAGACATTCGGCAAGTGTTACTTTCTTTCTCTGTCAGTTTCAAATGTTTGCAGAGGGACAACACCAACCATCCATGGCCAGGAGCTCCTCTCTGGCCAAGCCTGCTCTCTCTCCCCACTGGTTCCCTTATAGCCTTTCTTTTTTTTTTGCTCTTACTAAACAGAGATTTGTTCTCTTTAGTCTTTAGGACGCTAGAAGTCTGATTCACAAAGTGCCAGCTCTAAGGGCTGGGTGAAAGCCCCTCGACCTTGGGCTTTAGCTCTGCCTCTTGATCCCAGCCCCCTGAAGCTAGAGGCTTCTCTTTATTTATTTATTCTACTTTTTATTGTAATTTGGATGTAGCCCTTTTTTTTTTCTTTAATACTTTACTGAGATACATTTCACATACTGTAAAAGTCACCCATCTAAAGTAAACAATTCAGTGGTTTTTAGCATGTTCACAGAATTTCACAACCATCATCAGAACCTAATTTTAGAACATTGCGGGCATCCCAGGAAGAAACACCATATCCGTTGGCAGTCACTCCTATTCCCAGCTGCATAGGTTTGGAATGATCTATCCCGACCATCTTTTTCCCATAAGCCTGTCATTTTTAGTGTCTGAGTTTTGCAGAATTCATGTATCAGGTTCACAGAAATCTTTGCACTGTAATTATATTCTGGGTTTTTGCCTTTACCACTGAAAATGTTCTTTCTCCAGTCGCTGTAACCCAGCCGCCAAATCACGCCAACACCTTTTGGTCCTTCTCTTTTGTGGCACTTGCACCGTTGACCACTTTTTCCTCTGTTGAGGCAAAGACAGTTGGGGAGAGAGTCTGAAGTCTGTCTGCTAGTGTCCTCCTGCCTCTAACTGTTCTAATGCAGTCTCCTCAGACGGGTAACGTCTTTAAAGGTGGGCGCTCCTGACAGATCCACCTGTAGCCCTCCTTCTCTAATGCTAGATGAGATCATTCTGTCCTTCCTGTTAAGTGATCTCATTTTAAAAAAACTTGATTTAGTTTCTGTCAACAGTTTGCTGTCCCATTGAGAATTTAAGTATACCTGTCTTTTCACTTAACAACTGTAGTTTTTCCTTCTTGTATTTATTTTTGTGTGTTTAGTAACTATTGTTGTTGTTAGGTGCCGTGGAGTTGGCTCTGACTCATAGTGACCCTGTGTACAACAGAACGAAACACTGCCCGGTTCTGTGCCAGCCTCACAATCCCTGCTGTACCTGAGCCCATCGTCGCAGCCACTGTGTCAGTCCATCTCGTTGAGGGCTTTCCCCTTTTCGCTGACCCTCCACTTCACCAAGCATGATGTCCTTAGTAACTGTTAGAGTAACATGATAACTGTGCTATCCTATGGTACCGGTAAGGTAGTTATAATTACTTGATTTGGGTGGTTTTTTTACTTAGTTTTGTTCCTAGCTGTCCTCCAGTTGGCTTCAGCTCATGTCAACCTCGTGTGTTACAGAGCACAACTTTGCGTGGCTCTGAGCCATTTTCACCATCGTTGGTGTGTTTGACTCCGTTTTGTGGCTGTTCTGTCACTCCGTTTAATTGAGAGCGTCCCTCATTTTGCTAACCCTCTGCCTTATCAGACATGATGTCTTTTCATGATGATTGGTCTTTCTTAACCACTTGTCCTAAGTAGGTAAATTGAAGTCTTGCCATCCTGCTGCTAAGGAGTATTCATGTAGTTTTTTAAAGCCTGATTCGTTCTTTTGGCAGTCCCCAGATTACAAAGGTGTTCCTTTTATATATCTGTCTTTAAGTTGAATTTGTATGTTAGGTCAGAAAATTTACGGGTTCGCCTTTTGTACATATAGTACTGCGTTGTCAGTGAAGGCGACATGGGTATATGGATGGATAGATGGGTGGACAGGCTAAACGATTAGGTGTGTCTATGAAATGGGGAGTGTATCCAAGAACATATATAGGGTTGGCAGACAATGGTCCTATAAGTTTATGTGAATGATCAGAATTCCCAGGTGTATAGTAGAGCTGACAAGGGGCAAGGTTGTGGTCACTGCTTGGTCACAGCCAGCTACCAAGAGGGATCAAGTAGTTGAACCTGCGGGCTTTGGACCATAGTCGCAGGGGACATCAAGCTCAATTGGCATAACATACTACACAAAACACTGTTCCACCTCCTACTTTGGTGAGTAGTGAGTGGGATCTTAAAAGCTAGCAAGCTGCCATCTAGATGCAATGATGGGTCTCTCCTCATCCAGAGCAAAGAAGAATGAAGAAAACCAAAATTCATGGAAACTATTAGTCCTAGAGACTGGTACACCATCCTGCAGCCTATACAACTATGAGACCAGAAGAACTAGATGGTGCCCAGCTACCACTGTCATCCACTTGGAAGGGGACCTATGTAGGAGATCCTTGATAGAGAGGGAAAACAATGTGGAACAAAACTCAAAATCATTTGGAAGAAAAAGAGTGGAGACCAGGTTTGCTGGTCCGAAGAGCCTGGTGGAACCACTGAGACTATGGCCCCTAACTGCCCTTCAGGTCTGGAATTGAACCCACACTTGTGCTTTTCAGCCAAGCAAAATAGAGGTATATGAGTTAAACATTTACCTCAAGTAGATACACTCCTTGGAGAGAACAATCATGGGAGAAAGAAGGGCTGCTTATGCACAGGAGACAGCTCAGGGGGCAGGAGTGCATGGAGGGTTGGACGCTGGGAAGAGGTAACTATGGGGAGGAAGTGGGAGGGCAGCTGTTGCATTGTAGTAAACTGTGGTCAATGACATGAGACAAAGTGTATGTGAACTGCTATATGGAAAATGAATTTGCTCTGTAAATCTTCACCCAAATCACAATTAAAAAAAAAAAAAATGTACAGGTTCGTATCTAATGTCAGTTAGTCAAATGTTTGTCTTATAAACCAAAAACCAAACTCACTGCTGTTGGAGTCAATTCCAACTCATAGTGACCCTTCCTTGGGTTTCCAAGATTGTATCTCCACAAAGTTGGATAGCCCAGTCTTCCTTTTGAGGAGTGGCTGGTGGGTTTGAACCGCCAGCCTTCTGGTTGCAGTCACATGCCTTAGGCACTACGCCACCAGAGCTCCCCACTGCCATTGAGTTGATTCTGACTCATAGCCACCCCCATTGGGCTGCCAGGGGTGTAAATCTTTATGGAAGTAGGTTGCCCCATCTTCCTTCCGCAGAGCAGCTGATAGGTTTTGAACCTCCAACCTTCTGGTTAGCAGTCAGATGCCTTAGGCACTGCACCACCAGTGCTCTAATATATAGTATGTAATATACTTTTCTAAGTATAAAAAACATTAAACAAACCCGGATACACTAAAACATCTTTAACACAGTAATGCGGTAATAAAAATAATAATGTTTTAATGCGCATTACAAAATAACACCCATTTGTTATTATGAACCATTGGATAGACCTCAAATTTTTAATACAATGACTTTATAGGAGCCAGTTCATAACTACGAGCTGTACATAGGTTGGACGTTCTTAACCTGGGCCCGTGTGTATATGCAGTATTCTCACCAGCCCTACAGTATCCATCAGTTCTTGTACCCTCCTTTTTCATTGTCTGGCTTCCACGTGTATGTGAGTCAGTTGAAAACATCATGGCTTGGGCCATAATCATTATAATCATCAGAGTTAATAGTAGGTTCATTCCCAGGTACACACGTTCTATGTGTGTTTCCTCGTCATTTCCTGTTCTTATTGCCGTTCCTTCATTTCCTGCGACTAGTCCATTTTCTGTTCAGGCTGGTCATTTTTAGTCACTCTGCCCAGTCAAGATGTCTGAAGAAAGCTGGCACCTTGGCATCACGTCTGACATTTGCTGAGCAGAGCCTCTATTTAAATGTTTCATTGGCCCTGAGTTCACAAGAGCATCCATCTGCCCTTTCTGTTTGTTTAAATAAGAAACACAAGCAGCTCCATAGGGCCTGTTTCCTGGTGCTTATGTAAGTGCCCAACTCCTTATAATAGCTGCTTCACGTCACACAGCATATCTGTAATTCTACTATTGTGATTCTAATTTTGCACGAGGTTATTTTTATCACCTTGCATGCTATCATAAAGTGAAGTATTTGGGTCTGTGCCTTGTGACTTGGGAAGCTTCAGCTATTACTGTCCACTGATGAATTAATGTGCAATGTGGTGGGGAAGAGTGCAGAGGCACCGTGGGGCATTAACGATCTAAGTCACCAGGCAGCAGTTTGTTTTGGAAGAAAACTACAGATTCCCATTCCTGTGGCTAAGCCATGTGACTTGTAAAAAACGGCTGTGTAATCAGAACTTAAAAATAATTCTTGCAGTACAAAGACAACTATGGGAGTGTACATTTCCACCGTACTAGTGTGGACCAGACCAAACCCACTGCCACCAAGTCAATTCCTACTCATAGCGACCCATAGTGTTTCCAAGGCTGTAAAGTTTTACAGAAGTAGATTGCCTCATCTTCCTCCCACAGAGTGGTTCGTGGGTTTGAACCACTGACCTCTGGTTAGCAACCAAATGCCTTAATCAATCATGGTAGTTAAAGTTGTGTGTCAACTTGGCTGGGCCTGGTTGAGTGGCTGGGCAGCTGGTGGTAGTTATTCCCTATGATGAGACTGGCAGTCAACTCCATGGTGGGACCTACCACAAGCAGTTGAGTAGCTGCTTTAGGGATGTGATCTGCTTCCTGTATATAAGAAGCAGCTTTGGGAATGGTCTCTAGCTTACGGCACGCGTGAACCCTGCATGTAGTCGAGTCATTGTTAAGCAGCCTGCCGTGCTCTGCCAACCTTGGAACTTCAGTGGACTTGAATCAGTGGCCTGCCACGTTGTTTGATAATATCGGGACTGTGCCATTTTATTTGTTGATCTTAGGCTTGTCAGCCTCGGCAGCCAGCAGCTGAGTGAAGAGATCCTCTAGCTTCTGTGGGTCAGGAGCAAGAGGCAGAGCTGAAGCCCAGGGTCAAGGGGCTTTCATACAGCCCCTGGAGCCTGGCACTTGGAACTTGGACTTCCAGCCTCCAAAAATTGTAAGAATAAACTCCTATTTGTTAAAGCCATCCCATTTGTGGTATCTTCTATTAGAGCAGTGCCAGGTAACCAGAACACCACTGCACACCAGAGCTCCTTGTGCTAGTATATACCTGAATACAGGTTTTCAGTGAAGTGGTCTTTGAGGCAACGCCCTTGTTCATGTGTATGCTTTTTGTTGTAGCTGTATTTGCTGTGTGGAGTGGTGAGAACTTCGTTTTCATAGAGATTAAGTTCACGTTCATGTGCTTCTTTCTAGGTGCTCCTTTCCAAGGACATCATTGCCATATTCTGTCAATGTTGACAAGGGTTTGAGCTATTACACTTTTTTTTGGTCCTTTCAGAACACCTGAAAGCCACCCAATATTCTCTTCCTAGGTGTCCTGGAGCTTCCCATCGGAGAGCTGCCCTAGAGAAAAGGAAAACTAGTAAAACTCAGACGGAGCTCGAGAATGAAAATGGCCCCACCATACTAGACCCCCCGGGTACGGTGTCACCAGAAGCCGACTGCCTGGGGACGGGGCCGGTGCTGGTGGAGCGGAACCTGACCCCTGCTTCTCTCCCTGCCTGGGCTGAGGAGCCTGGCCTCGACAACCCCGCCTTTGAGGAGAGCGCTGGAACTGACAGTACGTGGACGTGACCGCCAGCTTTATAGATTTGATCTGTTTCAGAACCAGTTGTTTTCAAGAGCATTTCTTGCTTTCTCACCATCCCAACGTACACTTTTTATTTCTTTTTTTTTAAAAAAACTATAAACTTTGTTGAGGTCTGATTTGCATGCCTCACATCCATCCGCTGTGAGTGCACAGTTTCAAAGGTTTGCAGGTAGAAAAGGAGGCCTGGTTTCTCCCCCAGAGGAGGGTTGTCCTCTCCCACCCTTTTCTGTTGTAGCCTGTGAACCTTTGCATGGTTTTGTTTCTGTGTGTTGAGACACACCTTTGCTGCTTAAGAAATAGACAACATCAAGAGCAACAACAAAAACAACCAAAATAGTAGGTCAAATTAAGGGCACTTTACTTGTGTTCACTGATTTAGTGCTTGTAACAATGTAATTTAAGGCTATTCATAAAGTTTTCCAGTAATATATCAGACAGTGTTTCACTGCTATTCATAAGGTCTTCACTGGCCAATTCTTTGACAAATGGATGGCCTCTTCCTTCTTCCGAGTCTGTCTTATTCTGGAAGCTCCACTGAAACCAGTGCACCATGGGTGACTCTGCTGGTATTTGAAATACTGGTGGCATAGCCTCCGGCCTCACAGCAACACACAAACCACCACAGTATGACAAACTGACAGACAAGTTCTTCTTCCCTAGTTGTCCCAGACTGCTCCGCTCACTTCTGGTCTCCCTGAGCTGTTCCAAACCCCACCGGCTCACGTCCTGGTCTCCCTGAGCTGTTCCAAACCCCAC
>NW_006922429.1:576628-592231 GCF_000298275.1 Orycteropus afer afer
ACAATAGTTTAAGAAAAAAAAAAAAAAGAAGAAGAAGAAGATGGAAGGAATACACAGAGTCACTGTACCAAAAAGAACTGGTCAATCTTCATCCATTTCAGGAGGTGGCATATGATCTAGAACCAATGGTATTGAAGGAAGAAATCGAAGCTGCACTGAAGGAACTGGCAAAGAAGAAGGCTCCAAAAATTGGCTCAGTACCTATTGAGATGTTTCAACAAACAGATGCCACACAGGAAGCACTCACTCAGTTATGCCAAGAGATTTGGAAGACAGCCACCTGGCCCACTGACTGGAAGAGATCCATGTTTGTACCCGTTCCAAAGAAAGGTGATCCCACAGAATGTGGAAAATACTGAACAATATCATTAATCTCACACACAAGTAAAATCTTACTGAAGATAATTTAAAAATGGTTGCAGCAGTATATTGACAGAGAACTTCCAGAAATGCAAGCTGGATTCAGAAGGGGATGTGGAGTGAGGGACATCATTGCTGATGTCAGATGGATCTTTAGCTAAAAGCAAAGAACACCAGGAAGATGTTTGACTGTGCAAAAGCATTTGATTGTGTAGATCTTAACAAATTATGGATAACATTGAGAAGAATGGGAGTTCCAGAACATTTCATTGCACTCATGAGGAACCTGTACATAGACCAGGAAACTCATTCGAACAGAACAAGGGGATACTGCATGGTTTCAAATCAGGAAGAGAGTGTGTCAGTGTTCTATGCTTTCAGCATTCTTATTCAATCTGTATGCTGAACAAAGATTCTGAGAAGCTGGGCTATATGGGGAAGAACATGGCATCAGGATTGGAGGAAGACTCATTAACAATGTGCATTACACAGACGACACAGTTCTGCTTGCTGAAAGTGAGAATGACTTGAAGTACTTACTGAGGAAGATTGAAGACTACCATCTGCAGTATGGATTACACCTCAGTATAAAGAAAACAAAAATCCTCACAACTGAACCAATAAGTAGCATCATGATAAATGGAGAAAAGATTGAAGTTGTCGAAGACTTCATATTACTTAGTTCCACAGTCAACACCAATGGAAACACCAGTGACATCAGATGACACATTGCATTGAGCAAATATGCTGCAAAAGACCTCTTTCAAGTGCTGAAGAGCAAAGATGTCTCCTTAAAGACTAAGGTGCATCTAACCCAAGCAGTGGTATTTTCAGTCACCTCATATACATGTAAGAGGTGGATAATGAATAAGGAAGACCGAAGAAGAGTTGAAACTTTTGAGTTGTGGTGTTGGTGAAGAATACTGAAAGTCGCATGGACTGCTAAAAGAATGAACAAATCTGTCCTGGAAGAAGTATAGCCAGAATGCTCCTTGAAAGTGAGAATGGCCAGATTTTGTCTCACCAGTTTTGGTCATGTCATCAGAAGGGACCATTCCCTGGAGAAGGATGTCATGCTTGGTAAAGTGGATAGTCAGCAGAAAAGGAGAAGGCTCTCAGTGAGATGGATTGACACAGTGGCTGCAGCAATGGGCTCACGTACAGCAAGGATCTTGAGGCTGGCAGAGGACCAGGCAGTGTTTTGGTATGTTGTACATGGCCTTGCTGTGAGTCGGAGACAACTCGACGGCACCTAATAGCAACAACGACAACAGTATAATAAGAGACATTCAGTCACTCGCTCAAGCTCACACAGCTAGCAAATGGCTAGGTATATATCTGACCCCAAGGTCATGCTTCTATCTGCGACACGCCTTTGATACCAGCCTCTACTCTTAGCTGTATTTCTAGCTCCCGGTGCCTGTAAAGGAACTGCCCTGTAGGCTGTCCAAGGCTGTCATTTTTACAGAAGCAAAGCCCAAACCACACCCACTGACTTCAGTCGATTCCGACTCACAGCGCCCTGAAGGACAAGAAGAACTGCCCCATGGGGTTGCCCAGGCTGCGGGCTTTACTGGAGTAGATAACCTTGTCTTCCTCCCACAGAGCAGCTGGTTGGTTTGAACCACCAACCTTTTGGGTTTCACCATTGCACCACCAGGGCTCCTCCCTGACTATATAACCCATTACGAAATCAGTGGAAGGCCTGATAGCTCTTTATTGATTATTTACTAGTCACTTTTGGAAAAAAAAACTTTTTAGCTAATTTTAAGGTACAGAATTTTTTTTCCTGTCATTCTGTTTCTTACCCAGTTGTGTTTCTTAGTTTCTAATCATCTGTTAGCATAAGATAACTTACTGACCTAAGACAATCAAATATAAAATGTTGTTTTTCTTCCTTCTCTTTTTCTCTCTCCTTTCTAATTCGGCAGCCTCACAACAACCTCTCAGTTTACCAGAAGGAGAAATTACTACAATTGAAATCCACCGATCTAATCCTTATATTCAGTTAGGAATTAGCATCGTGGGCGGCAATGAAACACCCCTGATTAACATTGTTATCCAGGAAGTCTACAGGGATGGGATAATTGCCAGAGATGGACGCCTCCTTGCTGGAGACCAGATTCTTCAGGTATCAGTTTTTACATTATTCTGTTAACTTGTGTCTTTTTGTTCTTGTTCGTAAGTTTAAATAGAGCCGGTTGCTGTACAGTGGCTGGTGACTCCATGTGAGAGGGGAACTGTGTTCGTAGAGTTTTCAGTGACTGAGGTTTTGGAAGCAGATTGCCAGGTCTTTTCTTCTGAGAAATCGTTTGAATCCTTGGGTGGATTCAAACTACCAACTTTTCAAAAAGGTCAGCAGCCCAGCACTTAACCACTGCGCCACAGGGCTCCTTCACCTGAAGGTTAGCTTTGCTGCTTTGATATGCAAAACACGTTAGAGTTGGTCTGTAATGGCTCCTGCCTCCCCATGTCCATGGAACATACTTTCCCTCCCTACCCGCTTTCTGTCCCATGTGATTCAGCTCATAGTACACAGGTTCTTTCCTGCCGTGGCCTCCACAGGTGACTGTCTCAGTGGCACCACGTCCTCCTGGAATTCTCTTACCCCTTATCTTTATCCCAAGCCCAGCTCTCGTATCCATCTGTAACCTTCACAGTCTGATTTACCCTTCTCAACGTGGCTGACATCTAGAAACAGCAGAACCTGGCGGTGCTAGGTACTTAAAGTTGACAGCATAGAATTTAAGGTGGAATTTAGAACCTTTCAGTCATCTCTCAATGATTCTCCACTGCACACTTCTTAACACCATTGCAACTCTGCCTTTTTTAGCCCTTTTCTACCACCACTACCTTCTTCCCCTTCAGGAGATGATCTCGAAGACGAAATAGGAAATCTCAGTAAAGAGCTCACTTGGGACAAGATGATGTCTTAGTAGAGGGCATGTTGAGACCGGGAGATGGAGAAAGTAAATTGTACGGCATAGGACTGGAGTGTGTGTGAAAGCCGACCTGGACATTTGAATCCTTCAAGGGTAGATGATTGTTGAAACTCAAATAATAGGTGCGTTCAACTCAAGAGGGAAAGAGAGAGGAAATATTCATGAACAACCAAAAAAAAATCTTCTAGAAACCCAAGCTCAAGACCTGTCCCCACCTTGGTTTGGTGGTTCAGTCATTCCATGAGCTGTTGATGTCACCCCCTTCCTTTCTGTTTCTCCCCGCCCCCCAGTCTGGGCCTTCAGTGAACTTCGTATCTAACTTAGGCAATAACCCACCAAGCACCCCTGCCTCCCAGCCCTTCTCCCTCAGGTCCTGACCACTGCCGGATGAATGTGTCGGTAACGTGACTCTCCTTGCAGGATTTGACCGGTGGGTCAGTCTAATTGTCAGGGGCCTCCGTGGCTTCTTACGTAACCTGTCTGCTTAATCTTAACTCATTCTTTGTCTAAGGCATACCTGTCTCTTCACTTCCCCATCTAGTGATCAGTTTGTGCATTCAACAAATATGCATTGAATACTTACAGTGTTCCAGGCACCATACTAGTTGCTAGAGTAAAATTAAGGCCAAAAAAGAGTTCCTGTCCTCATGGAATTTAGTTGAAGAGCCAGACACCGTCGTCCTCTTGCTTCCCTCCAAACACTTTATCACCCCTTTCCAACCTGCCCGTGTTTTGGGCCATCGAACTTAGAGCTTCATTTGGCTGTTCTGGCCCCTGCTGATCCCTCCCTCCTTTTATTCCTGACGGCATCTGTTGCTTTTCTCTCCATCACTTGACTCATGACCAGGTACGGCAGATTGTTTCCGTGTTTCCCGTGTGCGTGCACTGTCTTCCGTGGAGATTGTAGCCACCCTAATAGCAGGGGTCATGACGCAGATCTCCCTCGGAGCTGTGCATGTATACTTCACGCTCAGGGTAAAATCCCTGCCGAGTCCATAGAAGAGTGAAATCAGGTATGATACCCTGTTAAGAAAGGTCATCTCTTTAGTAAAATAAAACTTACCTTCTCTGGGTTTTTAGCTTTTGAAAGGACATCTCCAGATGGGGGTTTTTGGCTTTACTCCCCACTCTGCCTTCCATGCTACCTCTCCCTCAGTAACAGTCAGGCTCCGAACACTTCCTTTGCTCACCCTGAGCATGGCCGAGACAGACTTCACTTTCAAACAGTGTCTTATTTTTCACCAAATACTAGGATGAAATGGGAGACTATGGGATGCGTTACTGATGCAGCTTGTATGAAGTCAGGTTTCTGACCCCACCATAGGTAGATCGCCCTGTCAGAGATCCGATCCCACCATAGCTGGATCATCCTGCCATAGCTCCGATCCCACCGTAGCGAGGTCATCCTGCTATAGCTCCGATCCCACCGTAGCGAGGTCATCCTGCCGTAGCTCCGATCCCACCGTAGAGAGGTCATCCTGCCATAGCTCCGATCCTGCCGTAGCTCCGATCCCACTGTAGCGAGGTCATCCTGCCGTAGTTCCAATCCCACCGTAGCTGGATCTTCCTGCCATAGCTCTGATCCTACTGTAGGTAGGTCATCCTGTCATAGCTCCGATCCTACCAATTTCCTGTATTCCAGCTGCCATTCTAAGATGTAAGCACTCTAGCTACAGGCAGCAGGCCCAGCTCTAAGGACACCTAACCTCTATTCCTTTCTCCCTGCTCCAGACCTGAGTCTGCAGGGAGGGAGTCTTACAACTGAGCATCCTCCCAGACATCTTGGCACCTTGGCACCTTGTGGTCAAGACCAAGGCAGCCAGATTACCCCTTCTGCAACCAATAGAGTTTCTCCCTCTCTCTCTTTCCCTCTCTCTCTCCCTCTCACCCCCTCTCTTTCCCTCCCTCCCTTCTGCTTGTCCATAGCTGTAAGTGAGGTGTACATTTATCCTTCTGTTTTGTTCATTAGTATATTTCATCATTGGGCTTATTTACTCTTCTCTTTGGGATAATTGTTTAGTAACACAACTGGATCTTTCTATCTTCTGTAAAATGATAATCACCTGAGATTATTAACTGTTTTGGGAAACTAACATAAAGCTATGTAAAATCTACATTTTAGAAATTCCAATCAGTAATTACTGTGTATAGATACATGTGTTAAGGTTGTGTGTCAGCCTGGCTGGGCCTGGTTGAGTGTGGTTAGGCAGCTGGATGGAGCATTCCCCATGATGAGACTGGTCATCAACTCCATGGTGGGATCTGCTGGAGCAGCTGAGCAGCTGCCCTAGGGATGTGGTCTGTGATAGAAAGAGAAACCTTGAGAAACAGCCTCTAGCTTATGGCACGCTTGAACCCTGCATATACTCATGTTGTTGTTCAGCAGCCTGCCATGCCCTGCTGACCTTGAGACTTTCAATGAACTTGAATTAATGGCCTGCCATGTGATTTGGTAATATTGGTACTGTGCCTTATTGCTTTTCAACCTTGGGCTTGTCAGTCTCAGCAGCTAGCAGCTGTCTGAGTGAAGAGATGCCTCCAGCTTCAGTGGGCCGGGAGCAGGAGGCAGAGCTGAAACCCAAGGTTGAGGGGCTTTCACCCAGGCGCTAGAGCCTGGCACTTTGAACTCGGACTTGAAGCCTCCCGAACTATAAGAGAATAAACTCCTGTTTGTTAAGGCCATCCCGTTTGTGGTATCTTCTGTCAGAGTGGCACTAGGGAACCAGAACAATACACGTGTCTGTTAGTCCAGTAATAGAGATCAGAGATCCACTTTGATGATTCCAATTGAAGAAAAGTATCAACACAAAACCTGAGTAATGAAGTTACCAATGGGTTTCTCCCATTGTAGGCCCTGACTTAGGTTGGCCTTTAACTTGTTGTTGTTGTTATGTGCCATCAAGTCGGACCCGACTCAAAGCAACCCTTCCTTGGGTTTCCGAGGCAGTATCACTACAGAAGTAGATTGCCCCATCTTCCTTCCGAGGAGTGGCTGGTGGGTTTGAACCGCCAGCCTTCTGGTGAGCAGTCAAGTGCCTTAGGCACTAAGCCACCAGAGCTCCTGGCCTTTAACTAGAGGCAGTTAAATAAAGACACACCTTTTGCCCAGACACAGAGAGGTATTCATGGTCATTCAGAAGTAAATATTTGCAATGAGTTTATGTTTCCGAGGGAGGAACAACCAGAGAAGGAAGGTGAGAATGGTTGCAAAACTAAAGGATGTCATCAGTCGCTGAATTGGTGCAGGTGGAGTTGTAGGTGAATTGGTGTCTGTTGTACTGTGCATGTTCACACCAATAACAACAAAATAAAAGTTTTAAAAAATGTTTGGAAAGAAGACTGTTTGGTACTTTTTACTACCTTGTGTACCTCCAGCTTTTTATAAGCTGGGTAAGTGATAAATGAGTCAGTGTGAAGATGCCCTGAGAGGTTCTGAGGCACTCCATTTGCAACCACACAGCCACTCAGGCTTGCTTTTGAACAAACCACATGCAATAACAGTGTGTGGCTTTGATTTTCCCACATAAAAAACAATATATATTGTTACTCTATTTAATACTCTTTTTCTGGAGGAGGACCCTGTGGCCTTAAGGCGTTTTGCTGCTCTTCAGAGATTATACGCAGCCTTTGGAACAGTTTTGAAAACACATGTTTCTGTTATAAATGATAGCAGTGCCCTTACTTAAAATTATACAATTCTAGAACATTGTTAGGAATAAATGAGATTTTCAGTTTGTTTAGTATCATCAGTGATTTAGGCATTTTCAGTTTACAGGGAAACAGTTGCAGCTATGTGTCTATTGCTTTGGCAAAACCAAAAAAAAAAAAAAAAAAAACATTTAGCTAAATATGTAATCGAGTTTACTGTGCTAGTGTGATAGTGATTTCATTTTTACAAAATTTAGGGACAGGATTTTATTTGGTGTAGGGTTCATTCACGTATCACTAGCAACCATGCCTTCATGGAAGAATCTCTTTTTTTTTTCCAGTTGTAGGATATTCTCCAACCTCTTTCACAAAGATAAGAGGCTACTTGCTTGCATGTGGCTAAAAGAGATAGCTGGACTCCAACCAGATATTAACGTCGTCTGTGTTAGGTCTGAACAGAAATGGGAAAATGAACCTAGAGATGGGTGGCTGTGCAGCTGAGTAGCCAGTCTGGGTTTTTAGATGGTGTGAGGAAGTCCCCATCTTGACCCTGTATCATCCAACAGTTTCTTTTTCTACCACATTTTTTTTTTTTATTGTTAAAAATAGACACAGCAAAACATACACCAGAAAATCTAAACAGTTTCTACATGTACAATACAGTGCCATTGATTCTGTTCTTCAAGCTGTGTGAGCTTTCTCCCCTCCTTTTCCAAATTGCTCTTCCCCCATTAACATGAGCTCACTGGTCCCTACACTTCCTCTCTGACCTTTTGAATTGCTGTTACCCATTGGATTCCATGTGGCTTGTTCTTTAACAGAGCACAGTGTTCAAGGTAAACATTCTTTACCAATTCAGCTGAACTATTGTTTACCTTGAAGAAGACTTCAGGGGCTATTTATGGTTTAAAGAAGGTTTAAAGTTTAAAAAATTAATCTCAGGGCAATAGTTTCAGGGGTTCATCCAGCCTTGGTGGCTCTATAAAGTCTGGATTCCATGAGAATTTGAGATTCTGTTCTGCATTTTTCCCCCCTTTTGATCAGAATTCTGCCATAGAATCGTTGATGAAAATACTCACTAATGGTTGCTGGGTCAGTCAAGATTTTTATCAAGGACTTGGATAGTTACAAATGCACAGATGTCACCAGCTTGGGAGAACAGCAGATTTATGTGGGACATCTGTGAATTTGGTCATGAAATTTGAAAGGATGTCAACAGGCCAGAATTAACAAAATTAAAATTGATAGGGTTCAAAACTGTCAACCATCAACAAGTAAGATGGAGGAAGCCTTGCTTAGCTTGGGCTCAGATGAGGAGATGATCACAACCGCCTAACGCAGAGCCTGTTCCATGACAGGAATTAATCGCCCAGTCGGATTAAGGGGGGGACTCTCCTGTGAGAAATACCGAGAGTTTTGCAGACGCTCCTGTGACTAACTGAAGCGGGGTGTATTTTGTAAGGGATGTTAGCCATGAATTGGTTACTGTGTTTACTTCAAGGTTACAGAGTTTAATGATAATCCTTGTGTGAATATTGAATTATACGTAATGTGCTATGTGTGTTACACTTGGGTGTTAAAGAAGCTGAGGGAGATGATGATTATCCACTCTTCTGTAAGGTCTCTCATCTAAAATAAGGTTGTGTACCTGGAATGCACCACTTTCCTTAAAAGAAAATTCAGTATTTTCCCTTGATGAAGTGTGTTTTGTTTGAAAAAGCAAATTTGCGACCCAGCAGAACTTCAGTTTCTGTTCCACCAGGACCAGTGATTCATTGGCACTTGTCGTGTGCCATTGTCCCTCGCTCGGTCTCCTGCTGATCCTGCGAAAGTCAGTAGTGAACACGGCTTACAGGCGAGGAGAGACCCGCACACAGGTTGCATCATTTGCCCAATATCACTCACGTAGTAAGTGGTACAACCAAGGGCTCTTAAGTCAAGACTGTCATTCAAAGTCAATGATCTTAGCCACTATTCTCTACTCAGTGCCAGCCATTGGGAGTTCATTTTGGGAACTCTGTATCTTAAAATGTCTTTGGAACAGTTTTCTTTGTAAGTGATGATCTCATAGGACTTCCGCTTTTAGGTTTCCTTTGGGAGTGGTCTGGAACCATCTCTCCAAGTTGGGAAAACACGACATTGTCATGCGTTGGTCCTCACCCTTTGCCTAGGTCAACAGCTATGACATCAGCAACGTGTCGCATAACTACGCCAGAGCCGTGCTGTCGCAGCCCTGCAGCACGCTGCACCTCACCGTGCTCCGGGAGAGGCGCTTTGGCAGCCGCGCCGGCGGCCACTCGGAGGGTAACGCCCCACGAGAGGAGGTCTTCCACGTGGTCCTTCACAAGCGAGACTCCGGTGAGCAGCTCGGCATTAAACTGGTGCGCAGGACAGACGAGCCGGGCGTGTTCATCCTTGACCTGCTGGAGGGGGGCTTGGCCGCGCAGGATGGGCGCCTCGGCAGCAATGACAGGGTGCTCGCCATCAACGGGCACGACCTGAAGCACGGGACGCCTGAGCTTGCCGCCCAGATTATTCAGGTAAGCGCCTGACACGCACTCGACGTGGTGCTGGTGGTCGGGAGCATCGGGTCGATTCAGACTCAGAGCGACCCTGGGGGCCAGCGTAGAGCTGCCGGGGTTTCCTGGGCTGTCATCTTTATGGGAGCAGATCACCAGGTCTTTCTCCCTCATTGCTGATGGTTGGGTTTGAACCGTCAGCCTTCCAGTTAGCGGCCTAGCACTTAACCATTGTACCATCAGGACCCCTTTCACACGTTTCTGTGTGTACCGAAAACCAAAACCAAACTCACTGCTGTCGAGTCGGACCCCTCCTTGGGTTTCCAAGGCAGTATCACTATAGAAGTAGATTGCCCAACCTTCCTTCCAAGGAGTGGCTGGTGGGTTTGAACCGCCAGCCTTCTGGTTAGCAGTCAAGTGCCTTCGGCACTGTGCCACCAGAGCTACTGTTTATGTGTATATTCACAGATAAATTGAACGTATTTACAGATTCTCACACATGTACATGCTGAGTGTATAATTCTTTATTGTCAGTACTATGTTGTAGACATCTTACCACAGAAATAAGCAGAGACTATCGTCATGATCTTTAATAGCCATATAACCCACACGTGTAACGTAGTTCATTGTTTTCCTACCGGCAGATACCGTTGTTCGTGGGGTTTTTTGCACTCCACCCCCTGCCCCCAACAAAGTGGAAGCTATTTTGTTACGTTTCCCTCCAGGAAGGTTCCACCAGTTTATGCTCCCGGCATCCCAGCATGCCACTCACTCACGAATTACGGGTATCATCATTTGGACTTTTGCATTTTGAAAAACCTCAACTTTAACGAAGTAACGTTGGCTGTGTTTGAAACCCTGAAACGTTAGGTGTTCTGTGTGTTTGCAATTAGCCTAAACCCAAATGTGGGCCCGTCATTTACATCCAAAGGCCCGCTTTCGTCACAGTCCCTGACTTTTGTCTTTCAGGGCATCTGCAAGAACAAGAATTTGCTTCTGTTCACATGTTTGCATAAGCTGGCATGTTCCCTACAAAGTTACGTGCTGATTATAGACTGTCTGTTGGTGGTGAGGCGTTAAGCAGACGTGGAAGTGGTTTTGTGTGTTGAGATAACGTCACACAGGGGCGTTCTTACTGTGCCGTCCAGTCACGCTGAAGCTTCAGGGTCGGGACCACTAGGCCTCTCAGCAGCCTGTGTCCCCCCTTTCAGTCAAGTCCCTGGACTCCAGGCTTTGGCAGCCTGGCTGCACATTTCCTTGTTACTCTGTCAGGTGTTTTGAAGAACTTGTTGAGTTTAATTAGATGCTTGACTGAGCACCAAAAACATCCCCTGAAGTTGTCTTAAAAGCAAACAGTAGTTTAGCTTAACTAGTCAGGACTCTCTGCTTGAGTACAGTGCTCCTTTAGGATCTATCACTATGGGATCCCACTGACAACAGCCGCTCAAAAGATTAGGAGACAGAGTGTGTGTGAATGGGGAGGAGCACTCAGAAAAGGAGGCTGAGATGGTTGCAGGGCTCCAAGAGTAGGAAATGTACGTGTGAGAACGGTGGGGTCAGTGTCTGTTCTGTGTATAATCTCAACAGCAGCACAGTAAATTTCTTGAAAGGAACAGAAAAATAAGGATGCTTAAATAAGCAAATGGTTTTCAGCGTGGCGTTAAAATTCTTACCAGTGAACACAGAGTGGTTTCTTAACATCGTCAGCTCCCTCCTTGGAAGCAACCTGTTATATTCTCCCAGAGGGAGCGGGGCCCTGATCAGAGAGGCGGCATCACGAAAGTCAGCCCGGATTTTAGAGACAAATATAAAATAGCTGTTAATCTAATAGATGGGAGTCTTCTACGATGTGATGCACCGACCCTCCCCATTTCAGCAATCATGAGCCTCTAAAACGATCTAAAACGATTTAACATCACATGGAAGGGCGTGTGTGTGTGTATGTGTGTGTGTGTAGAAAATACTAATCCTGTTATGCAGGATATTTCTAAAACCATTCTTTTCAAGAGATTTGAGCTAATACCCTAGTTTTCACTCACAACTATCACCCAGAAAGGAGCCCTAGTGGCACAGTGGTTAAGCATTTTGCTGCTAAACCCACTAGCCATTGTGCAGGGAAAGATGTGAGATTTGACAGCCTAGGAAACCCCATGGAGCCGTTCTACTCTGTCCTCTAGGGACGCTGTGAGTCAGAATCGACTCCACAGCATTTGGTTATTGTTAGGACAGTATCGTCAGAATGGAACCCCCATCTAAGTCACGGCATGCCTGTCCTTCCAAAGTAGCCACTGCAGAATTGATTTCAGACCTCACAGTGGATTTTAATCAAGTTTTGAATCAGTTCTTCCTTTTCATTTCTTTCCTTCCTTTACTTTTAATAATCTCCAGGCTGACCTTGAAGGGGCAAAGAAGCATTAAAAGTTACCCTTCCAGAAATCACAGGGAGAGGAGATGAAGGGCGCTTTGACACCTTTGCCTTGGTTGCTTTGGAGGGAGGGGGTGTATCCAAGAGCTGTGTGCATGTTATTGCAACACTGAAGTTTGATAACATTACCATCTGAAGCTAGCTCCCTTCCCACCACCACTAAGTGCTCTTAGCCACTGCGCAGGACTAGCCCTGGTGCCGTGACCGAGAAGTGTATTGGAAATCACTGTGACTAAGTTTTAGAAGACTGACAGCACTAATGACCGGTGGTGATGTGCGTGTGTTTCCTGCAGGCGAGTGGAGAGAGGGTGAATCTAACCATCGCGAGGCCAGGGAAGCCAGCGCCGGGGAGCGCTAACCGAGAGGCGGGAGCTCCCGGCAGCACCCAGCACCACCCCCAGCAGCTGTGTCCCGTCAGGCCCAGCTCACATAAGGTGAGGATCCGCTCCGCTCCGTTCTGTTCTGATTTCTGCTGTCCTCAGGAGATCGCTGTACAAGCTGGTGGGATTTGAACGCGGGCCGTTACTCTGTTAGAAACCTGAGAGCGAGGTGGCCGGGCTGTGGCCCTGGTGTGACTGCTCCTCAGCCAGTGCAGCTCATTTCCTGGTGGCAGCTCCCTCGTCAGATGACTCGGAAAGTGGGAGCTCTTCCAGAAGCTTAGCTTGGTCCTCCTTGCACGGGGGCTTCATCCTGAGGGGCGATGTAAGTGTAGCAGTGGCTGCCTGAGTGAAGCATAAAGGAGCTATGATACACGCTTTTATTTTTCCTTTGTATTGGGATTTTGTTTTGTTTCCTCCCTGTGGGTACCATTTCCCTTCATCCTTCGTGCCCATCCCTTCCTGCCTCCTGAGCGGTATCCCTGGGCAAATGCTGCCCTTGGATCCTGTCTCGTTGATTGTTCTGAGGAGTGTGTACCTCCCCAGTGTTGCTGTTCACCCAGTAACTATTGATTGGCTGTAAGTGGACCCTGGGGGTGAGTTCAGTTCCAGGCCTGATAGGTGACTAAGGGCCATAGTTTTGGGGATTCTACCAGTCTCCATCAGACAGTAAGCCTGGTCTTTTTGTATGATTTTGAGGTTTGTCCCACATTTTTCTCCCACTCTATCCAGGACCCTTCCAAGTGATGCCTTTCCGAGTGGTTGCCAGTGGTAGCTGGGCACCATCTAGTTCTTCTGGTCTCAGGATTGTGGAGGCTGGGGTTCACATGGTCCACTAGTCTCTGGGACTAATTGTTTCTGTGCATCTTTGATTTTCTTCACTCTTACTTGCTCCAGACGAGGAGACACCAATAGTTGTACCTTCACAAGTCTGTTCTTAGCAGTCAGGCAGCTTGCCCACAACAACAGGGTTAGGTATGTAAATATTAAACATGGGTCATAAATGTTGAAAGGGGAAAGCCCTCAATGAGATGGACTGACACAGTGGCTGCAGTGATGGGCTCAGGTACAGCAGGGACTGTGAGGCTGGCCCAGGACCGGGCAGTGTTCCGTTCTGTTGTGCACGGGGTCACAGTGAGTCGGAGCCGACTCAACGGCACCTAACAGCAGCACAGCGTAATTTATATATTGTGAAATTTACATGTATTGTAGCTTGTACAAAGGCAGCACTAAATCATTTGAAATTTCCATATGTTGAGCCTTCATATTGCTGCTTCAGAATCAGTATTTAACTGGTTTGATAACCGATTCCAGGGTCATTTGTGTGTGCTGAGAACATCAGTGCCTCTCTCGTTAGTTCCAGGAACCAGGAAAGCACGGCGCTCTTCTCGATGTGCTCTGCTCCCTCTGACCCGTCATTTGAACCCAACTTCTGACGGACCGGGGACCGCACAGCGTTTCAGCAGAGGCGACGTTCACCCAGTCGCGTGAAAACAAGCCAAATAGGGGTCTCTAAAGTCGTTCTCCAGTAAAATCAGATTGATTTATTAAGCAGGAACTGAATGTATTAGTCCTCTTAAAGACCATAAAACCAGAAGACCAAATCACTGCCGTTGAGTCAGATCCAACTCATAGCACCCCTTCTTGGGTTTCCGAGGCAGTATGACTACGGAAGTAGATTGCCCCATCTTCCTTCTGAGGAGTGGCTGGTGGGTTTGAACCGCCAGCCTTCTGGTTAGCAGTCAAGTGCCTTAGGCACTACGCCACCAGAGCTCCTTTAAAGACTACAGGTGTGACTCTATTCCAGCTGATACTGTAGTGGTGGCTGCAGGGCATTGGGCATTTGTCAGAATCCATGGGACAGTATAACCCAGGTGCAAGCCCTGATGGAACCTGTGGGCTTCACTTAATAGTGGCGCATCAGGATTGGTCCCCCACTTGTAAAGAGCGCGCCACAGGAATGTGAGGTGTGACTCATGTTCATACAGAGCTCTCTGTACCTTCTGGGCAGTTGCTCCCTAAACCTGAAACTGCTCCAACAATTAGAACTCTTAAGACGCAAACACTGATGAAAGGTGTTCCTGGCATATGTTACACAAGCTAGGGATGTATTTTAAAAAGAAAAGGCCGTTCCGTGTGCTGAATTGGCTTTTTAATGTGGGTGAATAGAGAGAAGAGTCTCCTTTGGAGCCTTTCGCTGGCACCCTCAGCAAGCATGGCTTAAGGGCACAGTGTGGCTTGACGGGTTTTCCTAGTGCTCTGAGCTCAGGTACAGACCCGTCACTGGTCTTTGGTTTCGTTCACACATAAGAGAAATTATAACCACTGACTATTAGCGTTTCTGAACAAAACTTTAAATGTATGAAGGAAACCTACAATTTTGGCATCATAATGATAACTCTGAAAAAAAGGAGTTATCGTTTCAAACAGGAGTTGTTTCATATAGCTTGTTTTTGTATTACAAAAGAGTTATAAGATTAATGCAAATGGTGGTGTCTTGAATCTTCTTTACTCATTGAATTCTACCATAACTTGAGATAATGGGTGTCTACAGCAACCCTGTATTGTAAGACGATTTTAAAGCAGCACTTAATCACTCCAAAGAACTCCGGTGGCGTAGTGCCTAAGGCATTTCACTGCTAACCAGAAGGTTGGCAGTTCAAATCTACCAGTCACTCTGGAGAAGGAAGATGGGGAAATCTACTTCTGCGAACGTTTACCGCCTCAGAATTTACTCGATGTTAGTGGGTTTGGTTTTTCTTGGTTTCCTTAATCACTCCAGCATTCCTACAGAGCTGGCATCATTTGACTGCTTTGGATACATGTATTTTTCTCTGTTAATTCTAATTCTTCTTCCCCTCCATTTTATGTGACATACTTTAAATTGCAGTGCTGAATTCATTCTTTATTTCAGGGATTTTGCAAACCTGGTTGGTCAGAACAGCCCCCTGGAAGGAACCCTTCGATGGTCACTTAGTTGTCTGTTATGAATACACTGTGTTTGTTATGCCCAATCCTGATGGAGATTGAAGGGTGTGTCAAGGTCTCCTAGGCTACGCACATATACAGACACTCATACCCACCAAAGCAAGCTGTTTACGCAACTGTAAGGACTGTCAAAAATTAAAGGATGCTTTACAAACCCAAACCCACTGTCGTAGAGTCGATTCTGATTCACAGCGCCCCTAGAGGACGGAGTGGAATGGCTTCATAGGGTCTCCAGGGCTGTCAATCTTCTTTTCTTTTAATTAGGATTTGGGTGAAGATTTACAGAGTAAATTCACTTTTCATACAGCAGTTCACATATACTTTGTCTCATGTCATTGACCAAA
>NW_006922429.1:592666-594211 GCF_000298275.1 Orycteropus afer afer
AATTTTGGTTTTCTTCTTTCTTCTTGACGAGGAGAGACCCGTTGTTGCATCTAGATGGCAGCTTGCTAGCTTTTAAGGTCCCAGTTGCTACTCGCAGGGCTGTCAATCTTTATGGAAGCACGCTGCCTCATCTTTTTCCCATAGAGCTGCTGGTGGGTTTGAACCACTGACCTTTTGGTTAGCAGCCCCATTAGTCTACTGCTGAACCTCTGAGTGGCTGCGGGATAAACGCAGTGAGTATAATCTTTGAAGATGGGTTTGGTTTCTGAGAATCATGCATACGTTTCAGGCAGCAGGAGGCATAAACTGACTCTCCCTAATTGATTACTTCCCAAGGGCTGAAATTACATGAGTGAATACATGGAAGGCAGAGTTTACCTGTGTTGTCTTGATAATAAAGTTGTTTTGGCCCAGTATGTGATACCAACATAGATTTTATCTCTTTAGGTGGGAGGCTGCCGTAAGATGTTTCCAAGTTTTAGAGGGGATAATATTTTCCAAGCATATTATGCTATAACTGTTGTTCCCATGATAAAATTTCAAGAACAAATGGATTCTGAGTCGAGAGAAGGACAGATGGATCTGGACTCCAGACCTGATCAAGATTTGAGAGATGCCACCTTCAGTGCATATTGGTCTGTGAAGTAATGCCTTTAACAGTTAGTCCAAGGTACTGGTAGACTATGTAAACCTCAGCCTACATGACTGAGACCAGAAGAACTAGAGGGTGCCCAGACACCACTGTCAACCACTGGGAAAGGGATCAGTGTAGGAGATCCCAGATAGAGTGGGAGAAAAAGGTGGAACAAAAAGGCCAGGCTTGCTGGTCTGATAGAGATGGTGAAACCCCTGAGACTATGGCCCCTAGTCACTCTTCACGCCTGCAGTTGAACTCACTGCCATGGCTTCCAACCAGACAGCAGACAGGTGTAGAGGTAGAATGATCGACTATGAGAGATCAGAAGGGCAGTATCTGCACTGGACGACAGCTCAGAGGGCAGGAGTGCATAGGAAGGAGAGACACAGGGAGGAAGTGGGAAGAGAGCTGTCACACTGGGATTGCAGTCAGTGTCAGGAAGCAAAATGTGCACAAACTGTTGAATGGAAAACGGGTTTGCTCTGTAAGCTTTCACCCAAATCACAATTAAAAAAAAATGCTGTTAAAGGAAGTAAGTCTACAAAGATGATTCATTGTGTATTGTTTGCTAATACTAATTATTATTGTTATCAACAACATCCTTTCACAGCTGCTGAGTGTTAGAACACATCTGAGACATTATCTTCCACTTAATGGCATAGTACTTGTATATGTGCATAGATAAGTGTATTTCTGTAGTGCATTATGCTATATGTACATATTCAAAATGTCTCTTTCTACTAATACGCAAACTGAAACTCACTGCCATCAAGCCGATCCAACACATAGCAAGCCCTCTTTGGGTTTCTAAGGCGGTATCACTATGGAAGTAGATTGCCCAACCTTCCTTCTGAGGAGTGGCTGATGGGTTTGAACCACCAGCCTTCTGGTTAGCAGTCAGATGCCTT
>NW_006922429.1:594341-594970 GCF_000298275.1 Orycteropus afer afer
ACACACACACACACACATACATACACACACACACACACACACACACTTTGAATTCACGTAGAAATGGGTAGAGTTTTAAGGAATTTTCTTTCCTCCCTGAGTGCACAAGATAAACCATCAGAACTACATCTAATTTTCATCACACATTTAGGTCTTACAAAGGGAAAATATGCCCTACTTTCTCATTCTCATAGTATCTGGGGGTAGTTCATTTCTTTCAAATTAAAAAAAAAAATTTGTTGTAATAGTACTTCCTGTGAAACTGCACAAATGGTTCCTGATATGAGCAACCTAGTGTTAAGATCATCTTTTCTGTCCATTTCAAAACTTAGCAGATTTCAATTACATGTAATTTTGAAAGGAGCCCTGGTGGCAACGGTGGTTATGTGCTCGGCTGCTAAATGGAAGGTTGGCTGTTTGAACCCACCAGCCATTCCATGGGAAAAAGATGTGGCAGTCTGCTTCTGTGAAGATTGACAGCCTTGGAAACTCTGTGGAGCAGTTCCACTCTGTCCTCTAGGGGCACTGTGAGTCAGAATGGACTCCACGGCAGTGGGTATGGTTTGTTCTATGCATGTGTATACCCAACAGTTGTTGTTATGTGCCGTCGAGTCGGCCCCGACTCATAG
>NW_006922429.1:595685-606900 GCF_000298275.1 Orycteropus afer afer
TGTTGCATTGTAAATTTTGGTCAATGACATGAGACAAAGTATATGTGAACTGCTGTATGAAAAGTGAATTTACTCTGTAAATCTTCACCCAAATCCAAATAAAATTAAAAAAAAAAAAAAAGATTATTTCTTCTATTACTTGACCTTCAGAGTGTTTTCTGTAGTCATAATGCCAGCTCAACTGTTGTCAAAACTTCAGAAATATTCTTACTCAACAAACTGCAGAAACACAAAACTAGAGTGAGTTTTTTTTTGTTGTTGTTGTTATGTGCCGTCGAGTCGAACCCGACTCATAGTGACCCCTCCTTGAGTTTCCGAGGCGGTATCTTTACGGAAGTAGATTGCCCAACCTTCCTTCCGAGGAGTGGCTAGTGGGTTTGAACCGCCAGCCTTCTGGTTAGCAGTCAAGTACCTTAGGCACTACACCACCAGAGCTCCTGACGAAAAGTCCATCGCATACAAACAATGTTCTTGTCCCGCTTTAGCCCATGCAGCCTAAAATATTTAAGCTTAAATGTAATAAATGGTCAGCAAGGACTAAAGGTGGGGTTCAGACAATGTAAATTCCGTTACATCATCTTGGCACAAAGGTTGTGTCGTCTTTCTCTTCACCCCAAATGGCAAAATTCTGGTTCTGTGCAGATTAAAGTTTTACCCTAAAGCAAAATTAAATTGCTGATTTTTAAAACAGTACCAAATCAGACTCAAGCGTCTAGCCAAGTCCAGTAGGTTATGATGATCAGTGGCTCTGGCATCAGTTCAAATCCCAGTGCAGTTACTTCTAGTTGTCTGACTTGGGGCAGGTTCCGTGAACCTCACAACACTTGTGTCCTTGTCTGTAAAATAAGGCTGTAATTAGTACTTATTGTCAGGACTTTTGTGAGGATTAAATGAGATCATATTTATCAAGCCATTAGCCTTGCACAGAGTAACCGATCAATACATGTTATCATCATTTTCATTGTGTGTATGTAGTTTCTTGTATTGAACTCTAAGTCATGCTTTAAATTCTCCTTTCCAGTAGTTATTTCCGTAATTAGGTAGCTGCGACAAATGTAGTAAAAATTGCTTTTCCTGAGATCATAACAGTCGGTCCTCGTTATTCACAAATTCCACTTTTTGCAAATATGTCTACTCACTAAAATGTAAATGTAACCCCAAAATCAGTGCTTTCACTCTTGCGGTCATTTGCAGACATGTGCATGGGCACAGGGGCGAAATGGTTGGGTTGCACAGTGTGAACGTTCCAGCTGATTTGGTGTTCACTAATTTAGTGTCCACAGGAACATAACCACCACAAAGAACAAAAAGCAACAGTAGTTTGTTGAGAACTGATTTCCCTGTCATTCACTTTTATCCATAGTTCATTTATTTCATAACCTTTCAAATTCCGTGAAGGTTTTGAGGGTGGAGACGCACCTGCCTCGTGACGGAGCACTCCGAGCATCCTGTCAGTAAGAAGACAGAGTGGTTAGCAGCACCACACCTTGCTTTTCTTACCACTCTAGCCACTTGTCTTTCAGAGAAGCAGGGAGAAGGATAGAAGTAAAATTAATTGGCTCGTTTTCAGAATCTTAAAGCTCAAATGCATTATTGACTTTTATAGAATTTATTGTAGAATCAGTTGGAGCTAAGAAGAATTACACAAGTGCTATGTGTATTTTACTTTGGCGTCCACACAGCAGCAGTTCTGAGTGGTTTCAATTCCTAAGTACATGGTCATGAAAGTACAGTGGTCCAGAAGTTGACATTGTGATCCACGGTATTCAGTGTAGTGTTTGCACCTATTAAGAACTGTGTATTACTTTAAGTTCTTTAGTATGGGATCAAAAAAATGTATAAACCAAACCAAACTCACTGCCATCGAGTTGATTTCAACTCATTGTGACCTGATCCCCTTTGGGTTTTTGAGGTATTAAACCTTTATGAAGTAGATTGCCTCATCTTCCGTCCGTGGAGTGGCTGCTGAGTTTGAACTGTCAGCTTTCTGGTTAGCAGTCAAAAGCCTTAGGCACTATGCCACCAGAGCTGTGACTTTATAAATAACACATGATTAATTTAAGCTATTTTCAACTTTATATTGTTCATTACCCAATCATTTTTTCCTTTCACGTCTTAGGATCTTACCCAGTGTGTTATATGCCAAGAAAAACATATTACTGTGAAGAAGGAGCCACATGAGTCCCTTGGAATGACAGTAGCTGGAGGCAGAGGAAGTAAGAGTGGTGAACTGCCCATCTTTGTAACCAGTGTGCCACCCCATGGCTGTCTTGCACGAGATGGCAGAATTAAGCGAGGTAAGATAGGCTTTGAGCAATTCCACTACATCTTCTCCCTGAATTAAACTCACATTTTTTTAAAATAAAGAGCATCTACAAAACTTTGCGTGAAACATGATTTCTAAAAGTCCTTTAAGATATTCTTTGCATGTTGTTATTGATGTTATGTGCTGTTGAGTTGTCTCCGACTCATAGCAACCCCTCCTTGGGTTTCTGAGGCGGTATCACTATGGAAATAGATTGCCCAGCCTTCCTTCCAAGGAGTGGCTGGCGGGTTTTAACCGCCAGCTTTCTGGTTAGCAGTCAGTGCCTTAGGCACTATGCCACCAGAGCTCCCATTCATTGCATGTGAACGTATAATACCTTCCTCTAAGATTAGAAAAATGTGTAAGGAAAGAGAACTATTGAAGCTTAATGACAGTCTTAGAAATTGCTAATAGTATCCTTTCCTGTTGGATTATTTTGTGTGTGAAAAGACCCTCTAAGAGATGCTTCCAGCATGTGGCAGGTTAGATAGATGCTCTGGAAGGCCCTCTCACTAAACTACTGCCTAGAAATTTCATTGAAAAAAATGCGACATTGTTTATATGGTATGATATCAAGGATGTCAAGATGAATTTAAGAAAATTAGACATAACTCAAAATCTCTCGAAATCCCAACAGTATTTGTTTCCACGTGATAAGATTTTGACTTTTTGGTATTCCAAATTTTTATAACAGGTGCATGCATATTATTTTTAAAGTGTCTGTGTGGTTGGGGTTTGGTAAGGGAGATACAGTAGAAGAAAAACTTAATAAAAATAATAGTAGTTTAGGGATGAACTCATCCACGATTTCACATTTCCCATCACTAATAGGTTTTTTACAGAGGTGGTAGAGAGAAGGGTAATTAAACAGACATTACCAAGGTAAAAATGGCACTCTCCCTGGATTGGTTTTTCCAAAGTAGCTTTTTCAAAGTTCACATGGAAAAGTGAATCTTAAAAGTTATTTGTCTAAGCATGAAGTCAGACCCCTACCTCATACCATATTTAAGGGGGTGAAAAAAACTCCAAATGAATCAAAGGGCCTCAATTTAAGAGCTAAACTTTAGGAAAAAAATGGGTATAAATCTTTGTGACCTTGTATTAGGCAATGTTTTCTTAGCTATGACACCAAAAACACAAGCAATAAAAAATAGATAAACTGGACTTTATCACAATTATAGATTTTTGTGCTATAAAGGATGCCATGAAGAAAATGAGAAGACAGCCCACAGAATGGGAGAAAATATTTGCAGATCATATACCTGATAAATGACTTGTTAGCTAGAATATATAAGGAACTCTTACAACTCAATCATATACTAAACACCAGTTGAAAAACAGGCAAAGAGTCTGATAGACATTTTTTCAGAGAAGGTATATAACTAGCCAATGGTAAGCACATGAAAAGATACTCAACATCATTTGTCATTCCAAAAAAATGAAAAACCAAACCCACTGTCATCAAGTCAATTCTGACTCATAGCGGGCCCCCATTGGGTTTCCAAGGTGGTAAATCTTTATGGAAACAGATTGCCCAGTCTTCTTTCCTTGGAGTGGCTGGTGGGTTTGAACTGCCAACCTTCTGGTTAGCAGGCAAATGCTTAGGCACAGCATCACCAGAGCTCCTTCTTGTTGTTGTGTGCTGTCGAGTCAGACTTGACTCATAGCGACCCCTCTTTGGGTTTCCGAGGCGGTATCACCATGGAAGTAGATTGCCCAACCTTCCTTCCGAGGAGTGGCTGGTGGGTTTGAACCGCCAGCCTTCTGGTTAGCAGGCAAGTGCCTTATCCACTATGCCACCAGAGCTCCTTCACACCCACTAGGAAGATAACAACAGGTGTTGGCAAGAATATGGACAAGTCAGAGTCCCCACCCTCTGCTGCTGGATACTGTAGCTACTCTGGGAAAGTTTGGCAGTTCCTCAAGGAATTAAACACTTGTTCACATAAAAACTTGTTCACAGCAGCATTTTCTAATAGCCATAAATGGAAACAATCCGAATGTCCATTAGCTGGTGAATGGATCAACAAAGCGTGGTATTTCCATACAACAGGATCTGTGTACAGTGTGGCTGGAGTTCAGAAATGCTGGGCTGAGTGAGAGAAGCCACTCCCAGAAGTCCCTAAGTTACAGGCTTCCACTTAATGAAATGTCCAGAGAATCCAAATCCATAGCCACGGCCTAGGGCCGGAAGAAGTAGAGTGACGTTTGCTTGGAGAATGATGAAACGTTGTCGAAGTGATTGTGGTGCTTGTACAAACTGTGCATGTTCTAAAAATCACAGAACTGTGTATGTGTGGATGGACTGGACTGTGAATTACATCTCAGTCCAGCTGTTACTGAAAAAGCAAATGTATTTGCCCAGCTGTGGAATCTGGGATAATAAGGTTTATTTCCTTCCTTATGTTTTCCAAGTTTCCTGCAATGAGAAAGTTTTTCTTTAACATTCTGAAAAATAAATGGCAAATTGGGAGACAGGGATTTTCGGAAGTCTCTTTGGATAGAAAGTTTGTACTTCCCACAAAACTAATCCTTTCTATCCTAACCTTTTCTATAATCCTCACTGCCCTTTTTCATTCATTTTCATTATATTACATGGCAGAGCAAAGCTTTTTCTTTTCTCAAGGAAGGGAATCACGAGTTTGATTTCTCTGTGTGGGCCCACGGGTAGCTTCTCCAGGCAGATGCTGATACGTTTACACTGAGTGAAGTATGCACCACTGTCTGTATGTATAAAACTGTAAACATAAGATAGAACACATTAAAAATGCATTTCCTAAGACCAAAATATCAGCTATGTTTTGAGTTGGAAATCGCTCAGACTAGTGTGAAAGATGAACCCAGGCTTTGTACACAGCTGAACGCGGCGACGTCATTCGGACTGTCCCCCTCACCACCACGCGTCAAGTCCTGCGTTGTCCTCTGGATTGTCCAGTTCTTTAAATTTCAGAATTGTTGTGGACTGTTATCCAGGAATTAGCTTTTCCTCTGTATATGAACAGTGCAGAGTAGAGATGGCCTTGGCCTCATCTCATCTGAGTGGGTAGAACTGACCTTTGCTGCTTCGTTTGCAAATGACAGAATTACCACCTGGCAGCTCACTGGTTTCTTCCCTTGAACAGGTGATGTGTTGCTGAATATCAATGGCATTGACCTGACCAACCTAAGTCACAGCGAGGCTGTTGCGATGCTGAAAGCCAGCGCCGCGTCCCCGGCCGTCATCCTCAAAGCCTTGGAGGTGCAGGTGGTGGAGGAGCCCGCCCAGACCGCTGGAGAACCGCCAAGCACGCTCAGTGAGAACGAGTATGACGCCAGCTGGTCCCCATCCTGGGTCATGTGGCTCGGGCTCCCCAGGTACCGAGAGCTCTTCTGTTGTCTTGTGGGGAGACCACCATTGCAGCCTGTCCCCTGAGTAACACGGTCCTTTCGTTCATTCATGGGGGAGCGGGGAGAGGGCTAGGGCCTTTGATTAGATAGAAGTGGCAACATCAAGTCAAGTTACAAAAGAAAATGGTCATTTTTTTGGGTACTTTGTTTTTGGTGAGCACACTCGGGAAGCTTTGTTTGACCTACCACAGGACCTGTCACACGACCCTGATTGGCAATCACTGAAACAACATTATTAGGGCACCTTGAACAAGATCAGAAGTTTTTTATTGTTATTTTTCTTGTGATTTGGGTGAAAGTTTACAGAGCAAATTCCTTTTCCATACAGCAGTTCATACCCACTTTGTTTCATGACGTTGACTGCAGTGCCCACAGTGTAGCAGCTCTCTCTCCACCTCCTCCCTGTGGTCACCTTTTCCCTGTGTCGTCCTTTCCTCTGCATTCCTGCCCCCTGAGCTACCTTCCTGGTGTAAATGTTCACCCCATGCGCTTGTCTTGTTTGGCTGGAAGCTATGGGAGTGAGTGCAATTCTAGACCTGAAGGGTAACTAGGGGCCATAGTCTTGGGGCTTTCACCAGGCTCTCTCAGACCAGTAAACCTGGTCTTTTTTCATGATTTTGAATTTTATTCCACATTGTTCTGGCCATCTCTACTCTGCACTGTTCTGCCGCTCTATCCAAGATCTCCTACACTGATTCCTATTGAGTGGTAGCTGGGTACCATCTAGTTCTTCTGGTCTCATAGTCATATAGGCTGAGGTGTGAATTGTTTCCATGTGTCTTTGGTTTTCTTCATTCTTCTTTGCCTCAGACAAAGAAAGACCAGTTACTGCATCTAGATGGCCACTTGGAAGCTTTTACTCAACCAAGTTACTACTCAACCAAAGTAGGATGCGGACAGTGTTTTTGTGTAGTATGTTATACCAGTCGAGCTTGATGTCCCCCCGTGACCGTGGTCCCGAGCCCACAAGTCAAAACTGCGCACTCTGTCAGGGTGGTTGACTGTGCCTAAGAAGTGATCATAACTTTGCCCTCCGTTAGTTCTATTTTTATGGACATTCTTATAGCATATACAGATATGTACGAAGAAATATCATCTGCCAACCTTATATATGGTCATGGGTATATTCCTTTTGTAGGTACATTTTTAAAGGTAAATTTAATGATGAGAACTAGACTAAAAACTACATTTGTTAAGACGAGGACAGCCACGCATTGTACATGGACTGGCCGTGAGTGTGGATGTGAGGCTCTGTTTAGAAAACCAGTTGCCTCCCAACCATTGTTCTGATGACCTTAGACTTGACTGCGCTTCTCACCAGAAAAACCAGGCCAAGGCCCAGGGCCTCACGCCTCACAGAGCCTTTCTAAAGTAGCCCTTTCATAGATTTTTTTTTTAACTTTCCCTAAAAAGGCAGAGTTTAAAACTCAGTTTTTATTGAGCATAAGAGTCTGTTATAAGCCAAACCATTGGTGTTCAAGAGCAGCTGTCGCCAGTTAGCTTCAAGAAGAGATTGGTGCTCACAGCGGGTGGCGGGTGGGCGTTGATCAGCCCTGGTTCTCTGCCGCTGGCTAGAGTCCGGATCGCAGCAGCATGTGGGACCCGCAGGGTGTCTGAGCCCCGCATCCCTTTCTCTGGTTAGATGATTGTTCTGCTGTTCGGTAGTGAGTTAGGAGATGTGAGCACCACTGGCCATTGTTTCCCAAATCAGCTTGGAGAATATCAGTAAGAGATGGAAAACTGAGCTGGGGTGAAACAGCTTGATAGCTACGTGTGAATATTAATGATCTTTAAAAATAAACAGTAAGAATGCGCCCGTTTAGAAGAATAAGTATCTTATAATGTGTAGCATTTATAGAGTGCTTTATGACTTATAAGGTGTCATAGTGCCTAAGGCATCTGTCTGCTAACCAGAAGGCTGATGGTTCAAACCCACCAGCCACTCCTCGGAAGGAAGGTTGGGCAATCTAATTCCATAGTGATACCACCCGGAAACCCAAGGAGGGGTCACTAGGGTCAGATCCGACTCCACAGCAATGGTTGCATTTGTTTTTTTATGGCATATAAAGTAGTTCCGTTACTGTAACAGAAACGCAGGGGTATTACTGGATTTTACTTGTTTCTGTCTTCCTGGTTTGTCCCCCTGATTAAGCAAAAACCTATAAAGGCCTAAAACGCTGGTAGAATTACTGTTTACAGAGACCTGTTGTTGTTGTTGTTGTTAAGTGCCGTCGAGTCGTTTCCGACTCATAGCGACCCCATGCACAGCAGAACGAAACACTGCCCGATCCCGCACCAGCCCCACAATCCCTGCTATACTCGAGCCCATCATCTCAGCCACTGTATCAATCCATCTCGTTGAAGGCCTCCCCCTCTTTCGTCGACCCTCCACCCTACCAAGCATGACATCCTTCTCCAGGGAATGGTCCCTTCTTACAACATGACCAAAATAGGTGAGACGAAGTCTGGCCATTCTTGCTTCCAAGGAGCATTCTGGCTGCACTTCCTCCAAGACAGATCTGTTAGTTCTTTTAGCAGTCCATGGTACTTTCAGCATTCTTCGCCAGCACCACAACTCAAAAGCATCAACTCTTCTTCGGTCTTCCCTATTCATTGTCCAGCTCTCACATGCATACAAGGTGATTGGAAATATCATGGCTTGTGTCAGGCGCACCTTAGTCCTCAAGAAGATATCCTTGCTCCTCAGCACTTGAAACAGTTCCTTCACAGTTGACTTTCCCAATGCTACACGTCGTCTAATGTCCTGACTGCTGCTTCCGTTGGCGTCGATTGTAGAACCAAGCAATGTGAATTCCTTGACAACCTCAATCTTCTCTCCATTGATTGTGATGCTGCTCATTGGTCCAGTTGTGAGGATTTTTGTTTTCTTTATGTTGAGATGTAATCCATACTGCAGACTGTATTCTTCAACCTTCATCAGTAGGTGCCTTAAGTCATCCTCACTTTCAGCAAGCAAAGTTGTATCGTCTGCATATCTCAGGTTGTTAATGATTCTTCCTCCAATCCTGATACCACGTTTTTCTTCATATAGTCCAGCTTCTCGGATTATTTGCTCAGCATATAGATTGAATAAGTGTGGAGAAAGAATACAACCCTGACGCACTCCCTTCTTGATTTTAAACCATGTAGTGTCCCCTTGTTCTGTTCGAATGACAGCCTCCTGGTCAAGGTACAGATTCCTCATGAGTACAATCAGGGATTCCCATTCTTCTCAATGTTATCCATAATTTGTCATGATCCACACAATCAAATGCCTTTGCATAGTCAATAAAACACAAGTAAACCTCTTTCTGGTATTCTTTGCCTTGAGCCAAGATCCATCTGACAACAGCTATGATATCCCTTGTTCCACGTCCTCTTCTGAATCCGGCTTGAACCTCTGGAAGTTCTCTGTCAATATACTGCTGCAAACGTTTCTGAATTATCTTCAGTAATATCTTACTTGCATGTGATATTAGTGATATTGTTCTATAATTTCTACATTCTGTGGGATCACCTTTCTTTGGAATGGGCACAAATATGGATCTCTTCCAGTCAGTTGGCCAGGTAGCTGTCCTCCAAATCTCTTGGCATAACTGAGTGAGCGCCTCCAGTGGGGCATCTGTTTGTTGAAATATCTCAATCGGTATGCCATCAATTCCCGGAGCCTTGTTCTTTGCCAGTTCTTTCATTGCAGCTTTGACTTCTTCCTTCATTACCATTGGTTCTAGATCATATGCCACTTCCTGAAATGGATGAAGATCGATCAGTTCTTTTTGGTACAGTGACTCTGTGTATTCCTGCCATCTTCTCTTGATGTTTCCTGCATCATTCAATATTTTGCCCATAGAATCTCTCACTATTGCAACTCGAGGCTTCAATTTTTTCTTCAGTTCTTTCAGTTTGAGAAATGCTGAGCGTGTTCTTCCCTTTTGGTTTTCAGACTCCAGGTCTTTGCACATTTCATTATAGTAATTGGCTTTGTCTACTCAAGCTGCTCTCTGAAATCTTCTGTTCAGCTCTTTTACCTTTCCATTTCTTCCATTTGCTTTAGTGATTCTCCGCTCAAGGGCAAGGTTCAGAGTCTCTTCTGTCATCCACTTTGGTCTTCTCTTCTTTTCTTGTCTTTTTAGTGATCTCTTGCTTTCTTCATGGATAATGTTCTTGATATCTTCCCACAATTCATCTGGCTTTCGGTCACTGGTGTTCAATGGACCTGTAGGGACCTAGTATTTGCACCTTATAGAGGGTAAACAGATTTCTTTGTGACAAAGATAATTTAACTATTTTCTATTTATGCAATGGCAAAAACATTTTTTTCCAACTGAACAGTCAGTTAACACACATTTTTTAAATGGATGCTGTTAACCACCTACAGAGATGATCTCTAAATTGGGAACCTTCAGCCAACTCAGGGAGCCGTATTCATTTGTTAAAAGCTCAGCCTGGTACTTGGACGTGTCGGTGTGACCTTAGAACGGTAGGCAGGGCCCTGTGCACACTGCTGGGCCACAGGGCGGCCCTGGTGCTGTAATGGGGCAGGTAGACCGGCAAGTCCTGCGGGAATTCACCTGCCTGCAGCTCCTTTCACCTTCCTCACCTGCTGTCCCCGTCTTGTTCAGGGTCAGCATTCCCCTCTGGGTTCAGTGCCCCCTCTCCTGTGCCAGGAAGAATAACAGAGGTTTTAG
Source organism: Orycteropus afer afer (assembly GCF_000298275.1). Classification (NCBI taxonomy): domain Eukaryota; kingdom Metazoa; phylum Chordata; class Mammalia; order Tubulidentata; family Orycteropodidae; genus Orycteropus; species Orycteropus afer. The sequence continues at coordinate 606,066 of NW_006922429.1, forward strand.
AGGGGAGATCCCCTGCTGAGATACAGCTGTCTCCAAAAGCGCCCCTACGGCGGAAATACCTGTCAGTGGACGGAGTGGAGGCCATTGACGCACACCTGCCTTCACCCTGTGTGTCCAAGGCCGTGCCTCTGAGAACACGGCCGGTCGGCAGGTTCCCCGCCGCCGCAGGCAGCACTGCTCTGCTCCTCCTGCGTGGGGCTGGGCTTCACAGGAGAGGAAACAACCAGCGGTGACCCTGAAATACCCAGCAACACGTGGGCCCTTGCACGTGGAGGTCTTCTCAGAGCCCTGTCTGATCCGTGCACTAAGACACTGGACGTGGTTCGGAGTTCTAGCACACTGTACATTCTCCAAGAAACCAGACCAGATGTGGAATTCTAGTCCACGATATATTTCTTTAAGAAACTGGATCAGATGCGGAATTTCTGCACATTGTATATTTCTTAATGGAATCAGCTTTATTAAATCGTTTTTGGTAGATTAAAAACAGAAAACCTTTCTTTAGATGCCTATACATCTAAAAATGAAAGATATTTCAATAGAGTGATGTGGGGTTTTTTTGTTTTTATTTATTTATTTTATCATTTAGCTCCTTTATGACTTTATTTTTACTTTAAGTGTTTTAGTTTTAAGTTAGGACTACTACTTTTTCCTAAATCCATGGAAATATTGAAATGTAAGTAGCTTTTTTTTTTTTTCAATCCAAACTAACATTAGCATTTTAACTGTAGTATCTAAATGTCCACGAAATAAAAGAAAAAAAAAAACAAATTATTCTGGTTAGTGTTTTCCAGATTGAGTTCCCTGATACGGTAATCCAAGTCTGCCGTATAAT
>NW_006922429.1:607825-620089 GCF_000298275.1 Orycteropus afer afer
CAGTCTTCACAGAAGCAAAGCCCAAACCACACCCACTGCCGTGGAGTCGATTCTGACTCACAGCGCCCCTAGAGGACAGAGTGGAACTGCACCACAGCGTTTCCAAGGCTGTAATCTTTATGGAAGCCAACTGCCACCCCTTTCTCCCAGAAAGCGGCTAGAGAGATTGAACCACCAACCTTTCAGTTAGCATTTTTGTAAATACAGATGAATGTTGGAACTAAGGACCTTGTTAACAATGCAGTGAGCAAATAAAGGCGCATAACCATTCACTACAAATACGTGAGGTGTGCCTTGTAACCAGGTTCATTCTAGCTAGCTGGCACAGTGTGTGTGTGAGTGTATCTGTGTGTTCACTTGAGAAATGAATAAAGGCGGACATACTAGGGTCTGCTTAGGATTATATGTGTTAGAAAAGGAATCGTCAAAATAATACATTCAGAAAGAACGAAGGGAGCCCTTTTTCTTTTTGTCTAACAGTTTATGCAGCAGGAAGAGCCTCCACGCTGATTTTCTCTCTCTCTCTCTCTGCTCGTTCCCAGTGCCCTGCACAGCTGTCATGACATAGTTTTACGAAGAAGCCATTTGGGAAGCTGGGGCTTCAGTATTGTTGGTGGCTATGAAGAGAACCACACCAATCAGCCTTTCTTCATTAAAACAATCGTCCTGGGAACACCTGCGTATTATGATGGAAGATTGAAGTGAGTTTGGTTACATATAACAGTGGGATGAGTGTTTAGTGTGAGGGACAAGATACAGGACAAGGGTCAGCAGCAAATCCAGCTGTCTGTTTTTTTGTAAATAAAGTTTTATTAGGACATACGCACAGCCATTCATTTATGTATCAACAGTGCGTGCTCTCACAGCAGCAGAATGGCATTGCCGTGACGGGCGGCATGGTGGGCCATGAGATACTTACTGTCTGGCCCCTCCCAGTGACAGTGTGCTGACCCCTGCTCTAGAGGGAAACAGTGTGCTTATATGGAGTCACTCGCAGCTGTATCTGTTACTCTGATGACAGGAAGTGGACCGGAGTCATCCATTTGGATATGGTGTAACACAACAACCAGCTCTGGGCAGTTTTTCCAAGCAGCCTGACTCGGGCTCCCTCCTGTCATCAGATTACATGGCTTTGTTTTTCCCCTCAGCACTTGGCACTGCCTGACTGCGTGCTCCATGCACGCTCCCTGAGGAGGGGCTCGGCCTGTTCACCATTCTAGCCTCAGCAGTGACAAGGCCTGACGGGTAGGGGAGCCTCAGATGGCCGGCAGCCCGCCAGGCACGGGGTTAAGTGCTGTGCGTGTGTTATGTCATCTTGGCAGCTCCGTGGAGGTCAGTGCTGTCATTGGTCCTGTTTTACCAGTGAGATAACTGAGGCTCGGCTCCCCAAGAGCAGATAGCTCATCTGAGGGGGTGGGGCCCGTTCTAAGGCAGGACGTCAACCCCAGAGCCTGCACTTCAGCACCTCTGCCGGCTGCCACCACTGGGCGGGGTACACTTTCCCAGCCCCCAGGCGGCCTTTCTTTTGCAAAGTTCAGGCACTGGAAGGAGAGAGAGGCAGAGTTGGCCACACATCAAGAGGTGGCCACACTGTGACTGTTGAAATGGCAAATGGTTGTTACCTATGTCTTTACCACTGAAGGGATTATATGTGTGTGTGTAATTTTTCTTTTAAAAGAGCTTGTTGTTGTTGTTGTTGTTATGTGCCGTCAAGTCAGCCCCGACTCATAGCGACCCCTCCTTGGGTTTCCGAGGCAGTATCACTATGGAAGTAGATTGCCCAACCTTCCTTCCCAGGAGTGGCTGGTGGGTTTGAACCGCCAGCCTTCTGGTTAACAGTCAAGTGCCTTGTGCACTATGCCACCAGGGCTCCTTTAAAAGAGCTTATCCCACAACAAAGAGTGGATGGTTGATGGTTAGTCCTGACGTAGTTCCCGACGGGAGACCCAGTTCTCAAAGAGTCAGTGCTAACGTACTAGACCAAGCACTGCACAGTTGGAGGCCGTACAATGTTTCCAAAGAGAAGGTGACATGTGACTGATAGCTGGATGAGCTGGTCAGGGTCAGCAGGTTTCCATACTGGTCTTTGATTGATTGGCAGCGGCGGAGGGCGGTTGTTATTTTAAGAGGAAAAGAACAGGGGATAATGAATTACCACTCTCTTAATTTAGATACTCAACCAGCCTGGGCCTCAGTTAATTACCTTATAGTTTGCATACCATCTGCTTTAGGTGAATCTTAAAGGAAGTAGACTGCCCCATCTTCCTTCCACAGAGTGGCTGGTGGGTTCCAACCACCAACCTCCTGGTTGGCAGACACATGCCTTAGACACCACGCCAGCAGAGCTCCTTAACAGTAAAGTAGCATATCCATGAAGGTGACTGGATTATAAACGAGAGAGTGAAAGTCTGCAAGGAATGACAGGCCCTTGGATTCATTCCCTGTATGTGGCCTTTGTGCTTAGAGGACGGTGCGTATCGGTTACTGCAGAGCACATGTGGGTCTTGTTCTCAACTTACTCCAACTCTCGAGTGTACGAACCCTGGAAACGAATGCAGAACTAAGTCAAGGTGACAGCCAACCCTTAAAACATATTAGTTGATATTTTTTAAAGAGGCAGCAGGTTTACTCTGCTAGTGATGTTTTTCTTAAGCCGTGTCAGCAACCCTGTGAAAACTTAACCTACTTGGAACTCACCCACCAGGTAAGGAGGGATTGGCACAAGATAGACAGACAGACAGCTGCTGTCAGATCCGACTCAGGCGTCCGTCCTGTGTGGCCCGTCAAGTCCATCTTTGGGGCCATCGTGCCAGAGGGTTTCCCTCCCCATCGCTGGCTCCTCGTCACCAAACACGATGTCCTCCCCGAGCGGTTGTCTGCTGAGGATGAGTCTAGAGCGAGCCGGCAGTGGGCCGTGGTGACCACAGACGGCTGGTTTTAGAAGCAGACCCAGCCAGGCCTTTCCGTCCAGTCTTGGTCTGAAAGGTCCACTGAAACCTGGCCCCTGTAGGCGACCCCGCTGGTGCGCCAGCATGACAGTAACACTCAGGCCACCTCAGTGAGACAAACTGACAGACGGATGATGGTCTCCAAGCTACTACACCTTCATCATCGACAGGGAATTGTTAAGTGCAGTTATGATTTTCGTGCTAAACAGAAACATCAGATGATGTTCTTAATACCATAAAAATAGAGGAAGTGTATTTATTTTGTTTCTGCTTGTCTTTGTCCAGATGTGGAGACATGATTGTCGCCGTAAACGGCCTGTCAACGGTGGGCATGAGCCACTCTGCACTGGTCCCCATGCTGAAGGAGCAGAGGAACAAAGTAACTCTGACCGTTATTTGCTGGCCTGGAAGCCTCGTATAGGCTTGGAGTCAAGCATCTTCCCTTCCCGAGTTTACGAAAGAAATCCCTTTGGTTCCACTGTGGTTCTGGTTGGCGGGAGCTACTGACACAGTGGTAGTAGACATAGGGCCAAAAACCACTAAGATAGTCCTCCTGATTTAAACGGTTGCCCCGAAACTGGCCACATTTCTCTGAGCTCGGACGCCACCACCCACTCACCCCTGTGAATTCGTATCTTCAGAGTTCAGGCTCCCCGACGTCAGAATGTTGCCCGCAGGAAGTGTGAGCGAGGCTCCCTCACGCGGTGATGGGGCTGGTCACACGGCCCAGGACTGCGCTGACTGTGTGACAGACAGAACATGGCGTGAGTCAGACAGCCGCCGAGGCTGGTGTCAGCGCCGGCGACCAAACCCGGCTCGTGGGCGGCCGCACCCCACTTGAGTGGTAACCGTTTCCTGCTTTTCACCAGTGCCAACATTTCAAAAACCCATCCTGTTTATAACTTGATTTTTCTGGTTTTCTTGGCTTCTTCTTTCATATCTCAGTATTCGTCAGCAAAGAACACTTGCACCCAACACCACTGGAGAGATTATGAAAACGTAACGGGCCGTTTTTAGGACACTAGAGAATAGAAGATAATATTACCCAGTGACAAAAGAATTCAGAAGGTAATTACAGTTTACGGCTGGAGCTGGAAGAGCTGTGTTCCCTTGAACAGCCCTGGAGCATTGAAAACTCATTTCCAAAGGAATGTTTTGTTACATAGGAAAATTTTGAAGCTGTTTTTGCTAAAAAAGAAAAAAAAATCATTTATAGAGTTTGTATTGTACTGATCAGCCATCTTGGCTGGAAATGTTTGTGTGGTTTGCACCATTAAACTAGATGGTAAAAAGAAAACCATACTGCTATTAAATACATATTCAGAGTGCAGCCACGTAGGAAAAAGAGACTGTTCTGTTTTATTTGGATAGAGTTTTGAGGGCTTTAGAAACCCTGATTTTTCTCATGATTTCTTGATGTGTGAACTTAATGATTTCAGATCAGAAACTGAAAAGTTGTTTTTTGTTTGTTTTCCGTCTGAAATAGTAGGTTTTAGATGTTAATATCATTTAATCAGCTCTTGGTCTCTAGACTATTTCCTATCTTTCCAAACTGTCTTTTGAAACTATGGCCAGCCCGTCTCCTTTGCCCTTGATCGCACATGGTTGTCCTTGGAGAGAAGGTCGACAGTGAATAAAGAGAAAATACGATTTACCATATCAATATCGTGCATACTTGAAAAAGGTTTCCTAGTTCAGCATCTGAGCTAAATTACAAGTGACCTCTGTAATAACTGCCACTGCTCATCAGAGAATGTGTTTGAAGCCACTGCAGTGCACAGTGACACCTCACAACCCGGTTTGCAGACCTCACAGTGGCTTGGCTGGGGTTCATCGTGTCTGTAGCGTGTCACTGATTATCTCAGTCAGTTTTATGATGACTTTCTTTTTAAACATATCTCTTTAGAATAAGAAATGGCAACAGCAATTGCTACTGACTTACTCAGCCCCTTCGCTGTACTGTAAAGTCAACACAGGAGCAGGGCACAGCGGGACGCCCTGTACAGTGTATGACTGTCGGGTGGTGATTGGCTTCTGAAGGAATTTGATGTTGACATGCTTTGATGTTCTGATTGACACGGAACAAGTTTCCCTCCTGCTCCCCAAACAGAATTTTGTAACCTACTTTGCTATTTTTTTAAGCCTTTTGTAAGAACGGGTCATTTCTTGGGGAGTGGCCCTCCGTCAGCAAATCCCCTCCCTGCTCATTGGCGGCTCTAAAGCACTGGACCCCCATGGCATAATGAGTCTTCGGAAAGAAGAAATTTTTCTTTTCAATGTGATTTTCATCATGGGATCCTTGGAATCAGCTTCAGCTGCAGGTTTTATTACAAAACGATCATCGTAGCTTCAGGCCAGAATGAAATTTGTGATGGAAACTTGTTCGTAGTTTATTATTCCTGTCGAAATCCTTCAATTTTCTCATTTTCAGCATTTACAGTTCAATATTTTGATTTGTTCTGTGCCTTCGTTTAAATTATTTCAGGATTTTTTGTATGTGTTTAAATAACAGTGTGATCATCACTCAGGATGGAAATAAAAGTCATCCTGCCCGTGAGTGCTCTATTGTCTGTTTCTGTGGACGCCACAGGTTCACTCTGCCTGGAATGCTTCTTTCTGATCATGGCACCACCTCCATACAACAGCCCCCACTCGAACCCTTGGAACCTCAGGACCACAAGCCCGTGTCCACATTCACATGTGCAGCCCAAGCACACGCACCAGCTCTGCGCGCCACCTCTAGACCTGCCCCGGCCAAGACACGTGGCACCGGCCTCCTGAAAAGGGGCTGGTGCGTCATGGTGCCATGGTGGTGTTTGGAGTAGATTGGGTTATAGAAACGCGTTGTAACATTTTATTTCACCAGAAAATTTTTACTTGCACGCCTGGCTCAATTGTATTTCTCTTGGCCGATGCTGCAGTGGTCTCAGGTCGTCCTGGCATTAGAGTTTCTGTTTCCTCTGTGGCTTTGATCATGTTGGTGCTGTAGGTGCCGTCAAGTTGATTCTGACTCATAGCGACCCCATGTGACAGACTAGGAAGCCCCATAGGGTTTTCTTCTTTTTAAAATACTATCTTAGGGTGTTTTCGGTGAAGGTTTCCACAGTAGTTTAGGTGCCACTTAACGTTTCTACACAAGCTGCCCAGTGGCGGTGCTGGCATTCTTCACAATGCATGAGCATTCTCAGTATTTCTGTTCTGGTTGTACTGTTTCCATTCATCTAGTTTCCCCACCCCCTTACCTTCTCATCTTTTTCTTCAATTCATTGTTGACCATTTTGGTCTCCTAGATGTGTTTCTTTTAAAGGAGCAGTTTTTCCGCTACAAGGTGATCTCAGGGACACGTTTCGGGTCAGGGTTTGAATTGTATCTAAGAGCAGTTTGGATTGTACCTCAGCCAGTCCAGTAGGTCTGGTTGGTTGGTATTAAGGAATCTGAAGTTCTGGTCCACATTCTTCTCCCATTTTGCCAGGCTCCCTTTGTTGTGGCCCTGATCAGAAAGGTTGGTTGTGGTTATCGGGCACCATCTAGATCTTATGGTCTCAGAGCAGATAAGGCCATGGTTTCATGTAGACTATTTATATACTAGTTTCTTTTCTTTTTGAATTTTAATTATTTTGTTGTTAAGAGTATACACAGCAACACATATACCAGTTATTGGCTGTAAGCTTTATGGGAGCAGATGGCTAGGTCTTCCTCCCAGTAAGCCATTGGGTGAGTTTGAACCATCAACTTTTTGGTTGACAGCTAGCAGTGGCACCTTGCTTTGATCCTACTTTGCATAATTGGGTTTTTTTAAATTAAAAGAAAAAAATTGTCTACTGATTTCGTGGTAAATGAAGTTCTGCCCAGCGCCTCCCTTATCTGATCCCTAACCTGATCTCCAGAAACTCCATAGTTGTCCTTACCATCCGTTCCTCCAGTGGCCTCCAAGACCTCCACACACCTGCTTATGTGACTTCCTTTAGCTGCAATGCCTTTTCTTCTCTGAATCCCCATCATTCCCACACTCGAAGGCGTAGCTTGAATATACCCATCATGAGCCATTCCCCATCTCTTCTCAACTCCCACTTTCAAGAGAATTACTGTCTTCATTATATTTACACATATTATGACCCTGGCCACTTTCTACCTAATTATTCTCACAGTTCTGAGTCCATCTTTGATAGCTCCCCTACTTCTTTAAAAATATAAGTAATATCTTATTTTGATTTTGGTCAAAGTGTATACAGTTAAATTAGGTTCTTATTTGATAATTTCCACACAGATTGTTCAGTGACATCAGTTACATTTTCCACAATGTGTCAACATTCTCTTTCATTGCATTCTGGTGGTTCTGTTTCCATTCATCTAGTTTCCCTGCCTCCTTACATTCTCATCTTTGCTATAGAGTAAATGTTGACCTTTTGGTCCCATACAGATGTTTTTTGAGTAGAGTACCGTTCTTGTGGTTAATACCATTTATGTTGTGTGTCACTCTTATTTTGCTAAAAGGTGATCCTAGGGGATGGTTTGGGTTCAAGGTTTAAAGAGTATATCACGGCAGTAGTCTCAGGGAGTCCTCTGGTCTCCACTGGTCCAATGGGTCTGGGCTTTTTTAAAAAGAAGTTGGGTTTTATCCTACATTTTTCTCCCATTCTCTCTGGGACCATCTATGGTGACCCCTGTCAACGGTGCCACCTTATAGGTTTGATGCCATCTTTACACCAAGCATCCTGTAGACTAAACATCCTGTTACTTTAAAGTACCTTAATCTCAACATATTCAAGATGAAACATGTTCCTGCTTCCAGGCTCTTCACTCGTTCAATCCAAACTCTACGGTGTCATCAGAGTAACGTTCCTACACCCTGTCTCTGACTGTATCCTGCCCTATTTAAATATCACCAGTGGTTCCACATCTTAACCACATCTACACTTAAAAGCAGATCCTGATCCAGTCTCCTGCCCTGCTAACCATGTTCCCTGCCCTCCATATAAGCCATGTATAAGCCACCATCCCCACCCTCACCCACGCCAGACCACCTCACTGCTTGCTTAGTGCTCCCTCAGATGTAAGCTGTGTGGCAGGTGAGAGTGCAGGTTCCTGGGTTCTGGTCCTCTGCCTTGCACCGTCTTCCCATCTGTGCCTCTGTAGACTGACTTCAGTGTCATCATCTCTTTTGGAAAATCTTGTCCAACCTCTGGACAAGCAGTTTGTTTTTATAAAAACCCTTCCTGAGCTGGGCCATTTCATAGTAGACTTTCCCAAAAGAGAATTAGTATTAGTGTCCTGTTGTTGTGTGCCACCAAGTTGACCACAACTCATCATGATCCCGCGTGATAGTAGAACTGCCCCGTAGGGGTTGTAATCGTCACAACTGGACCAAAAAGCAACATCGTGATAAATGGGGAAAATACTGCCATCGTCGAGGATTTCATTTTATTTGGATCCACAGTCAATGCCCTGGGAAGCAGACATCAAGAAATCAAATGCCATGTTACGTTGAGCTACAAATGACCTCTTGAACGTGTGAAACAGCCAAGATGTCACTTTGAGGACTGAGGTGTGCCTGACTCAAGCCATGGTATTTTCAGTTGGTGGAGTAGTGCCTAAGGCATTAGACTGCTAACCAGAAGGCTGGCGGTTCAAACCCACTAGCCACTCCTCAGAAGGAAGGTTGGGTAATCTACTTCTGTAGTGATAACTGCCTCGGAAACCCAAGGAGGGGATGCTATGAGTCAGATCCAACTCAACGGCAGTGTGTTTGGGGTTGTTGGGTTTTTTTTTTTTTTTTTTTGGTCCTATGCATACAAAAGCTGGGTAATGAATAAGGAAGACTGAAGAAGAACTATACCTTTGAATTACGGTGTTGGTGAAGAATATTGAATAGTCTATGGACTGCGAGAAAAATGAACAAATCTGTCTTGGAAAAAGTACAGCCTGAGTGCTCCTTAGCGGCAAGGATGGTGATCCTTTGTCTCATGTCCTTTGGACGTTGTGTTAGGCTGGGTTCTCTAGAGAAGCAAAACCAGTAAAGCTTTATTTTAGGAAAATGGCTCACAGTTACAGAGGCTGGCAAGGTCCCAAGTTCCTGGATCAAATGTCAAGCTGGAGCCTTTTCCCAATGCAGGGGCTGATGAGTTCGAGGTTTCCAGGCAGTATGCTGGCTGTTAACTTCAGCACATGACAAATGCAAGATCACCAGGCAGAATGGTGGTGTTTGCTCACGGACAGTTGTAGGCAGCACAACAGGATCCAGATCCACAGAAGGTCCTCTGATTTTCCCAGGATGTCCATATATGTATTAGAAGCAGGCCACACCCCTGGGGAAACGCCCTTTCAGTGGATTGGCTGCTCAAAGCATATACATCAGATCTCATCACAACTGCTTAAGCCACTCAGAATTGTGGTCCAGCCAGGTTGACACACAACCCCAGCCATCACAAACATATCAGGGAGACCCTGCAGAAAGAGGATATGCTTAGTAAAGCGGAAGGTCAGCGAAGAAAGGGGAAGGCCATCAATGAGATGGATTGACACAGCGGCTGCAACAATGGGCTCAGGTATAGCAAGGATCGTGAGGCTGGCACAGGACCGGGCGTGGTTCGTTCCATTATATGTAGGGTCTCAATGAGTCAGAACAAACTTTGCAACAGAACCTGACACCAACAACAATCTTTACACGAGTAGAGTGCTCCCACAGAGCCGCTACGTGAGTTTGAACCGCGAACCTTTCAGTTAGCAGCTCGGTGGTTAATCATTGCATCGCATGGGCTCCTTATTAGTTTCCCAAGGCTGCCATGGCATTACCGCACACTGAAAGAAGTTTATTCTTTCACAGTCTGGAGACAGGAAGTCCTAAATGAAGCCAACCAGCAGGATTGGTGCCTTCAGGAGACTGCGGAAGTAGCCGTTCTGTGTCTCTCCAGGCTGGTGGTACGGGCCGGCAGTCCTTGGCTTTGGGTAGCTTATACTCACCTCACTCGAGTCTCTGCCTCGATCTTCACCTGGTGTTTCCCTTTAGTTTCTATATTCCTATGTCTTCCCTCTGACAGCGACACCAGTCACTGGATTTAGTGTCCACCCTGCTCAGCTGTGGGAGCTCTGGTAGTGTAATGCTAAAGCACTTGACTGCTAACCAGAAGGCTGGAGGTTCAAACCCACCAGCCACTCCTTGGAAGGAAGGTTGGGCAATCCTACATCTGTAGTGATACCGCGTCGGAAACCTAAGGAGGGGTTGCTATGAGTCGGGGCTGACTTGACAGCACACAGCAACAACTGCTCATCTGAACTAATTACATTTACAGAGATCCTAATTTGAAATAAAGCCACTTTCCAAGGTACTGCATAAACATGAACTACAAGTTGTCTACGGTCATTGTCTCCACTCCAAACTCTTACTCTTTAGTTTTAACTCATCACAAAATTTTGCAAACACAAAAGTTGTAACAACATAATGAATACTTACAGACCCACCACCTAGCTCAGACCAAATGTGAGCACTGCTGTTGAAATCCCTTTTCTGTTTGGATCTACTTTATTTCTGGTCTTCCATGCATTTCTTCAGACTTAGGAAGGATGTATAAATATGTATTTATACATCGTTTCTTTCCTTACTATAAGGAGCCCTGGTGGTGCAATGGTTAAGTGTTCAACTGATGACCAAAAGGTTTGCAGTTCGAACCCACGCGGTCACTCTTCAGGAGAAAGAGCTGGTGATCTGTTTCAGTAAAGAGGACCGCCTAGAAAACCCAATGGGCCAGTTCTGGTCTGTCACGTGGGGTTGCTAGGAACCAGAATCGACTCCACAACCACCGGTTTGGGTTTTATGTTTACTTTAAGCAACATCACAGTAAATGGAGTAAAGTTGTCGGGGATGTCATTTCACTCGGATCCACAGTCGGTGCCCGTGGGAGCAGCAGTCGAGAAATCAGACGACATACTGCACTGAGTAGATCCGCAACAGACTTGTTGAAGATGTGAATGCGCAGAGGTGTCACTTAGAAGACTAAGGGGCACCTCACCCAAGTCATGGTGTTTTCAGTAACCCAAATGCTCCTTAGAAGGGAGAATGGCCAGTCTTTGTTTCACCTACTTTGGTCATGTTGTCAGAAGGGACCACTTCCTGGAGAAGGATGACATGTTTGGTAGAGGGTCAGCAAAAAAGGGGAAGACGCTCAATGGGATGGGTTGACAGTGGCTGCAACAGTGGGCGTAGCAAGGATTGTGAGGCTGGTGCAGTCTGGGCAGCCGCTCTGTGGGAGAAAGACAAGGCAGTCGGCATCCATAAAGATGACAGCCTTGGAACCCTCTGGGGCATTTCCACTCTGCCCTCTAGGGGCGCTGTGAGTCAGAATCGACTCCACGGCAGTGGGTTTGGTTTGGGCTTTGCTTCTGTGAAGACTGACAGCCTTGGAAACCCTGTGGGGCAGTTCCACTCTGTCCTCTAGGGGCGCTGTGAGTAGAAATCAACTAAATGGCAGTGGGCTTTCTATAACGTCCCTGCACCAACACAGAGTGATGAACACCAGATCACTTCTTTATTAAACCTAGTTTTATCTTTCATAATGCAGACCGTCCTCAGTTTGTCTCCACATACGGCAATTTGTCAAACCATACTGGTGACCCTGGCTTAGCAACTGCTGCCAGGTCACAGCCTGGGAATTCGAGAACAGAGGCTGGTCTGGAGCCTCTCTTCTCTGCCTGCCGAAGGAAAGGTTGCAACTCCTCCAGGTCCTTGCTAGAAAAGCTCTCTTGTTATTTTCCAATCTACTTAACTACACTGCCAATTAATTTCTATGGCAACACTAAGGCTCTTTAGAAGTAAAGATGTGCATGGAAGCGCAATGCCTAATAGCTATAAAGTGCGTCAGCAGAGAGATACTAAGACCTAATCAGAGACAGGAATACCAGCCCAGCATCTGGAGGCCTCACCCCAACTCCACAGATGGCGGAGCACACGCTTGCTCCTCGAAGGCGCCCTCTACCTGGCCAGCTGAACGGGGAACTCCTGGAAATTCCATCTGAGCTCTGATAACTTACCTGCAACACAGATGCCAGAAAGAACGCTTCTCAGCGGGGCTATTTCCCAAATTTCTGTCAGTATTTGCCTTTCTTCCAACATTTTCAGTTTCAGGGTGACTCCAACAGCGCCTCCTTTCCTTGGGTTACTCAAAGACCGAAAGCTAGCTTAAGAAAGAGTAAGTGAGAAATACTGATTGCTTACACTGGTGGATGAGAAGCAACAAGTGTCCAAGGCCAGGGTTGTCGAGGCTTCCCTAAGGATGAAAGCCTAGGAAACCCCGTGGGGCAGTTCCACTCTGTCCTCTAGGGG
>NW_006922429.1:621324-624923 GCF_000298275.1 Orycteropus afer afer
TGATGGGCTCAACTATAACAGGGATTGTGGGGCTGGCGCGGGATCGGGCAGTGTTTCGTTCTGCTGTGCATGGGGTCGCTATTAGTCGGAAACGACTCGACGGCACTTAACAACAACAACAACAACAGATCCTGTTATGCCGTTAGTCACATGTGCTCGTGATCCTCTCCTGCCCACAGACATTGCAGGGAAGCGGCACGGGACCCGGTCAGCAGACCTGCCCTTCTCGGTGGCGTTTCCTTGCTCTATGGCTCAGGCCTTGGGGTCAGAGTCCTGCTGCCTGCTGCCCTGTGGGCTAGACTCCTGTTCCCAGAGGGGTGAGTGTCCAAGAGCCGCAAAGCTCACCCTGTGGACATTTAGTGAATGTTTAAGGAAAATGAGTTCCTGTCTCCTCTCATTCATAAGTCATTCCAAAGGATTTATGAAATCCTTGGGCCATCCAAGTCCCCACTCTATAGTTCTTTCTCTGGTTCGTATAAACCACAGAACCACAGAATCGTGGCTAGATGCCATCCAGTCAGTTCCACCTCTTAGTGACCTCATGTACAACAACATAACCCTGCCTGGTCCTGCACCAGCCTCACAGTGGTTCCTACGCTTCAGCCCATGGCTGCAGCCACTGTGTCAATCCATCTGTGACAGTTGGAGCTGTGTGTCAACTTGGCTGGACCACAATTCTGTGGGTGTAAGCAGCTGTGATGTGGGTTGTTCCAATGATGGGATCAGACGTATATGTTTTGAGCAACCAATCCATTGAAAGGGAGTTTCCCTAGGGGTGTGGCCTGCTTCCAGTGTATTTATGGACATCCTGGGAAAAGAGACATTCTTCTGTGGATCAAGATTCTGTTGTGCTACCTACAACTGTCTGTGAGTGAACTATCCACCATGCAGCCTGGACATCTTGAATTCGTCATTCGTTGGGGTCAACACCCGTTGTACTGCCTGCCAACCTTGAGCTCCTCAGCCCCTGCAGCTGCATGAATCGGGAAAAGGCTCCAGCTTGACATTTGATCCAAGAACTTTGGACTTCCCAGCTTCTAAAAGTGTGTGAGCCATTTTCCTAGGATAAATTTCTCTTTCTTCCTAGATAAGCTGTACTGCTTTTGTTTCTCTAGAGAACCCAGTCTAACACACCGTCTCACTGGGGGGTCTTGCCATTTTCATTGACCTGCTTTTCCAAGCATGATGTCCTTCTCCAGGGAACGGTCCCTCCTGATAACATGTCCTAAGTGTAGGAGACAAAGTGTTGCCATCCTCACTTCAGGAAGCATTCTGACGGTACTTCTTCCAGTGCAGGTCTGTTCATTCTTCTGGTAGTCCATGGGATATGCAATACTCTTCACCAACACCCTAATTCAAAGGCATCACTTCTTCTTTGGTCTTCCTTGTTCATTGCACAGCTTTTGCATATGAGACAGTTGAAAATACCTGGGTTTGGATCAGATACATCTTAGTCCTCAAGGTGACATCTTGGCTCTCACACTTTCAAGAGGTCTTCTGCAGATTTGCTCAATGCACTATGTCGTTTGATGTCTTGACTGCTGCTTCCATGGGCTTGTGACTCCAAGTAAAATGAAATCCTTGACAACTTAAGTATTTTCTGCATTTATCATGATGTTGTTTATCGGTCTGGTTGTGAGGATTTTTGTTCCATGAAGTTGAGGTGTGATCCACACTGAAGGCTGTAGTCTTTGATCTTCATCAGTGAGTGCTTCAAGTCCTCTTTGCTTTCAACAAGCATGATCATGTCATCTGCATATTGCAGATATTTGATGAGTCTTCCTCCAACCCTGACACCACATTCTTCTTCCTGTGGTCCATTCTCAGGTTATTTGTTAAGCACACACGTTGAATAAGTATAGTGAGTAAGTATGGTGAAAGGATACCATGATAACATACAACTTTCCTGATTTTAAACCATGCAGTATGCCCTTGTTCTGTTCAAATGACTGCCTCCTGGTCTACGTGCAGGTGCCTCATGAGCACAATTAAGTGTTCGGAATTCCCATTCTTCTCAATGTTATGTGTAATTTGTTTGGAGCCAACACAAATGCCTTTGCATAGTCAATAAAACACAGGTAAACATCTTCCTGGTATTCTCTGCTTCCTGCAAAAATCCACCTGACATCAACAATGCTGTCCATCATTCCAAGTCCTCTTCTGAATCTGGCTTGAGTTTCTGCCAGTTCCCTGTCTATGGACTGCTGCAAAATTTTACTTGTGTATGGTATTATTTAGGGATCTCTGGTAGCATGGTGCTTAAGGCATTTACTGCTAACCAGAAGGCTGGTGGTTCAAACCCACCAACCACTCCTTGGAAGGAAGGTTGGGCAATCTACTTCCATAGAGATACTGCCTCAGAAACCCAAGGAGGGTTCGCTATGAGTTGGGTCTGACTCGACGGCACATAACAACAACAACATGGTATTATTCACTAATTTCCACATTCTTTTGGATCACCTTTCTTTGAAATGGGCACAAATATGGGTCTCTTCCAGTCAGCTGGCCAGGTACATGCCAAATTTTTTGGCATAGACGAGTGAGTGCCTCCAGCATTGCAGCCATTTGTTGAAACATCTCAATGGGTATTCCATCAATTCCTGGAGCCTTGTTTTTTGCCAATACCTTCAGTGCCGCTTGAACTTCCTTCAGTACCATATTAGGTGAGCACAGGGCACAACACTGATTCATCTGTCCTTTGCATTCAACAATTATTGGCACCCACCATGTGCCCAGCACTGTTCCAGGTACTCAGAGTTCATCAAGCACCAAGATAAAGGTATTGCTAACTCAGCTTACATTCTAAAGCTGGAGCATAATAAACAGTAAAACAAAGACATGATACCATTTCAGCTGGTGTTAAGAGCTATGAAATCTGCTTCAAATATACAAGAAGAAGTCTTGAGAAAGTTCCGAGCTTCTTGGCACATCTGGATCCTGCATTTGGCGAAGTCATCAGTGCTCTGCCATGTTGTCTGCTGGTCTTGGGGCCATTTAACTAGTGGCCTGCCATTTTGTTTGATAATCTTGAGGTTGTGCCATTTTACTCGTCGACCTTGGGTTTGTCAGCCTCAGCAGCTGCCTGAGCAAAGAGAAGCCTCCAGCTTCAGTGGGCCGGGAGCAAGAGGCAGAGCTGAAGCTCAAGGCTGAGGGGCCGTCACCCAGCCCCTAGAGGCTGGCACTTTGAACTCGGACTTCTAGCCTCCAAAACTGTAAGAGAATAAATCCCTGTTTGTTAAAGCCACCCATTGTGATACTTCTGTTAGAGTGGGACTAGAGAACCAAACCAAGGCTCATTTCTGTGTCCGTTCTAGAATTTCTAGGCACCCCTTCCTGCTGACAGCATTTCTCACTGACCCCATGCAAGTACTGATAGATTCTTCCATCAAGAGTGCAAAGGCGAACACTGAAAATGTCAGCACTACCCAAAGCAATCTATACCTTCAGTACAGTCCCAATCCAGATCCCATCAACATTCTTTAAGGATATGGAAAAACCAATCACTAATTTTATATAGAAAGGAAAGAGACCTCGGATAAGCAAAGCACTATTGAAGAAGAACAGAGTAGGAGGTCTCACACTGCCAGATCTCATAACCT
>NW_006922429.1:625436-626613 GCF_000298275.1 Orycteropus afer afer
AAATTTATAGAAAACTCCAACATCTCAACAACAAAAAGACAAATAATCCGATTAAAAAATGAACAGAAGGCATGAATAGATACTTCACCAAAGAAGATATTCAGGTGGCCAAAAAACATGAAGAAATGTTCACGATCATTAGCCATTAGAGAGTTGTTGTTGTTATATGCCGTGAGTCAGACCCGACTCATAGCGACCCCCCTTGGGTTTCTGAGGCAGTATCACTATGGAAGTAGATTGCCCCATCTTCCAAGGAGTGGCTGGTGGGTTTGAACCACCATCCTTCTGGTTAGCAGTCAAGTGCCTTAGGCACTATGCTACCAGATAGATGCACATCTAAACAACAATAAGATACCATCTTGACCCCGCACTAGTAGCAAAGTTCAACATGACAGAAATAACAAATGCTGGCAAGGATGTGGAGAGATTGGGACTCTTATACCCTGCTGCTGGGACTGTAAAATGTACAACCACTGTGGAAAGCAGTATGGCAATTCCTAAAAAAATTGAAATTAAAAATACCATTTGTCCATTAAACTAAAACCAAACCAAACCTACTGCCATCAAGTTGATTCCAATTAATAGCAACCCCCATTGGGTTTCTGACATGGTATGCCACCAGAGTTCTAGGTACATATCCTAAAGAAGTGAGAGCCATGACAAGAACACCCTTGTTAATCACAGCACTATTTACAATAGCAAAAGGATGGAAACAGCCTAGGTGCCCATCAACAGAAGAGTAGATAAGCAAATTATAGTACATACACACAGTGGAATACTATGCAACCCTAAAGAATAATGTAGAATCTGCAAAATACCACATAACATGGATGAACTTGGAGGACATTATGCTGAGTGAAATAAGTCAAGCACAGAAGGACAAGTAATAGTATTAGTCCTTTATTGTGAAAAGTCAAGGAAAGGTTATCTATGGAAGGAAATTTTCATTGTTGGTTACCAGGGGTGGGAGGGGAGGAGAGGGGACACTGTTAGATAGGTATAGACAAGTATTGATTTGGGTGAAGAGAAGGGCAATGTACCAAATGTGAATGATCAACATGGTGGCTTTGAGGAAGAGGAAGACAGAGAGAGGTACATGGGAGGTACAGACAACAAAGATGAACCCTTTTGCACATACAGTACTGTGTTGTCAGTGAAGGCAAACATGGATCTGTGG
>NW_006922429.1:627373-628323 GCF_000298275.1 Orycteropus afer afer
CACAGGGAAGAGGTAACTATGGGGAGGAAGTGGGGGGGAGCTGTTGCATTGTGGCAAATTGCGGTCAATGTCATGAGACAAAGTGTATGTGAACTGCTGTATGGAAAGTGAATTTGCTCTGTAAACTTTCACCCAAAACACAATAAATTTAAAAAAAAAAAAAAAAAATGCAAAGGAAAAGGGAGGAGGAAAAGTCCAGGTTTCCAGAGTGTTCTGCGCCGTCACCGTCAGATACCTGCCCGTGCTGGTTACAGGCAGGTGTGCCTAAAGTGGGGCTTAGGAGGGACATAGACCACACTGCTTCCACGTTCCCCCTCAGTAAAGAATCACCAACACTCCCCCACTCCATACGTGAAGGTTAAATGATAACCTACATGGTATTATTGTTAGTTGCTGGGGAGCCGGCTCTGACTCACGGCACCTCCGCGTGTAACAGAATGACTTTGCCCAGACCTGCTCCGTCTCCACATTTCTTGGTCTGCTCAAGTCTATTCTTGTGGCCGCTGCATATTTTAAGTGCCTTCCAACCTAGGGGCTCATCTTCCATCACTATTTTAGACAGTGTTTGGTTGTGATCTACCGTGAAGACCGAAGAAGAGTGGATGCTTTTGAATTCTGGTGTTGGCCAAGAATACTGAAAATACCATGGACTGCCAGAAGAATGAGCAAATCTGTCCTCCTGGAAGAAGTGCAGCTGGAGTGCTCCTTGGAAGCAAGAATGGCCAGACTTCATTTTACCTACTTTGGTCATGTTGTCAGGGGGGACTGGCCCCTGGAGAAGGATATCATGCTTGGAAAAGAATATGGTCAGTGAAAAAGGGGAAGGCCCTCAAAGAGATGGATTGGCACAGTGGCTGCAACAATGGGCTCAGGTATAGCAGGGACTGTGAGGCTGGTGGAGGACCAGGCCGTGTTTTGTTCTGTTGTCCAAACACTATGAGTCAGAGCCA
>NW_006922429.1:652243-653106 GCF_000298275.1 Orycteropus afer afer
AGGTGGTTCTCAAAAAAGCATAGTGCTCAATGAGGCAGACCTTTTTCACTAGTTGTGAAAGGGTTACCATAACAGAAATACCACAAGTGCTTAGCTTAACAAACAGGAATTTGTTCTCTTGCAGTTTTAGAGGCTAGAAGTCTGAATTCAGAGTGCTGGCTCGGGGGTTGGGGGAAGGCCCCTCAACCTTGGGCGTCAGCTCTGCCTCTTGTTCCCGGCCCACTGGAGCTGGAGGCTTCTCCTAACTCAGGCACCTGCTGCTGCTGAGGCTGACAAACCCAAGGTCCGCATGGAAAATGGCACAGTCCCAAAACAGGCAGGCAACATGGCAGGTCCCTGGTGACTCTGCCAAATGCAGGGTCCAGATGTGCCGGAAGCCTAGAGGCCTTTCCTCAAAGCCTCTCCTTATACACTAGAAGAGGCCACACCCTGAAGGCAGCTACTTAGCTGCTCACAGAAGCTTCTACCACTGCAGTGTCATCAAGGGGAATAACTACATCCAGCGCCCAGCCACTCAAAACCACAGCCCAGCCAAGTTGACACACAGCCTTAACAACCACACTCATTAAACTAAACTATTGTAGGGCTTTCCCGCCGCCTCCCCGCCATGTGGCAGGGCTGTGTGAAGGAGCACTGGTAGCATATGCCTAAGGCACTTGACTGCTAACCAGAAGGCTGGCAGTTCAAACCCACCAGCCACTCCTTGGAAGGAAGGCTGGGCACTCTACTTCCGTAGGGATACTGCCTCGGAAACCCGAGGAGGGAACACTATGAGTCGGATCCTACTCAATGGCAGTGAGTTTGGTTTGGTGGGTTTTTGGTCTCTTCAAAGTCACCCTGAAGTCAAACAATTACATTCAAGT
>NW_006922429.1:654351-667680 GCF_000298275.1 Orycteropus afer afer
CTTTTCTTCTGTAAAGACTGACAGCCTTGGAAACCCTGTGGGGTAGTTCCACTCTGTCCTCTAGGGGCGCTGTGAGTCAGAATCCACTCGATTGCAGCGGGTTCAGTATGGGTATAAGAACCTACAAAAGATCTTTTTTCTTTGGAACATTTTTGACTCTGGAGTCAAATTGTTACTCCGATTGGCAGATCGTATATTAAATAAACCTCAATCAATGTCTAGTGTTGCCTTCAATGATTTTTGTTTTCACGGCTGAAAAGGAACAGAACTTGCAGCTGGATTTGGCCCATAACGGCTCTGCCTCCAACATGCTGTCTCGGTTGCCGGCCCTGACCTAACAGATCAGGAGTCACAACGCCAGCAGCGATGGTGCCCCAAAACCTTGCGAGCTGACTCTGCTGCCGATGGGGTTCAGCTGCTTGGCCTGCACACGCGTAGGTCAGCCAGTGACACTACACGCCGGGGGCTGCCAGCGTCTTTGTGGGGAGGGTGCCCCGTGCCTGCCCTCCTGTCCCCACCAACCCGCGGAACTTCCCTCTCTGGCCGGGGGCCAGGGCTCCAGGCAAAGAGCCGCAAGGTATCCTCCGCTTATAGGCCTCCGTGACTTCCTCCAAACAGACACCACCTTCTAAACCTTGAGGTGCCACTCACTCCTCCATGGAGGGACCTCATGGTCACAACTTATATTACAAACCAACCCAGATGCACTTCCTGGGCCCATTCGGCTGGGACCACAGTGGCCTTCCCTGAAAGGGGTCCGTTCTTCCTGGCTTGGGCATTCAACCTGACTGGCCAGTGACGTGCAAGGAAGCTGCCTGGGGGAGTGGTAGGGGCTTGGGGGCCAGGGGGCGCCATTCACAGCTCTGTGGTTTGAACACTCCTGGCACTGCCAATTCCAAGCTCCCCAGGAGGGGTCACTGGACAGCTCACCACTGGAGACAGTAGGGTTACCTCACTCTCCACTCCAGGCTGTGAGGAATTGCTAGGCACCTCCTGAAGGGAGCTCCTGAGGTTAACCCAGCACTAAAACCAGCTACTGTCTAGTCAGCTCCAACTCACGGGAACCCCATGTGTGTCAGGGTGAGCCGAGTTTCAACGGCTGATTTTTCAGAAGTAGACTGTCAGCCCTTTCTTCCGTGCTACCTTGGAACCTCCAACCATGCAGTCAGCAGCCAAGGAGAGTTAACCTTTTGTACCTGGGCCTCCCCAACACCGAGGATCGAGTATGTCTGCAAAGCTGACCCTGAGCCATGAACATCAACTCCTGGGGGAAATCAAGAGAGATCCCGTCCTGCGGACACCTCAGCTTCCTGCCTTGGAATTCCTTTCACAATGCCCGGAGGGCTCCTAGCACAAGGGGAGGAGGAAGAGGGAACGGTGCAGAAACCTAAGAGAAGTGTGGACCTCCCCAGAAGGCATTCACGTCCTCAGCCATAGCCTGGACTGCTCTGAATCAGACATCTTAGTCCGAGTCAGCGTTAGCGGCCCCTAGCGGTGGACCTTGGGCAACGCATCTAATCCCTGTGAGCGTGTGTTTTCACCTGTAGGGTGGGATCCTAACAGCGTGGGTTCCAACCTCGCAAAGTACAACAGAAAAACACGAATGAAAAGGAGATGCTGAAATGTATACTTGTAAATTAAACAGTCACGCAGAGAACAGCCCCTGTGAGCCCTTAAGTGCTGCACTGCCCGGTTAGCTGTGTTTGCCTGCACACACGACATGGACACGTGTCCGCACCAAAGCAGTCCAGCCACCAGGCCATGCGACAGAGTCCAGGGAAGCCTTGAACGTGCAGCCCACGCCCAGAGCTGGCGACGGGCCCTGTGCTATTACCCTCAATGCTGTGCTGGTGGCGCTGGACGCTTCAGCTGCACTAAGGGTCCTGCGGCCGTGGGCGGTCTGCACGGCCGTTCTGCACTCGGGCAGCCCGCGGGCGCCTGTCGAAGGAGTTCAAGGTGAACACACTGGGCACACCCCAAACCAGCAGCTCAGAGCTCCTGCCCAGTGAGCGCCAGGCCCGGTGCCCGCCAGGGGCCAGGGGCGCAGCTGCGGCCCCGTCTCACCGCTGTGGTTGTAGTGACTGGTGCTGTCCAGTGGGCTCCGGCTCATAGCGACCCTGTGACAACGGAACGAAACACTGCTGTGTCCGGGGCTCCTTTCACACACTTTACTTAATTATCCCTCTCTTCTAGGGACGTTTAGGTGGCTGCTAATTTTTGCTTCTACAAAAAAAAAAAAAAAAAAAAAAAGCACCAAACTCTCTGCCATAGAGTCCATTCCGACTCATAGCGACCCCTCCTTGGGTTTCTGAGGCAGTTATTTCTACGGAAGTAGATGGCCCAATCTTCCTTCTGAAGAGTGGCTGGTGGGTTTGAACCGCCAGCCTTCTGGTTAGCAGTTAGATGCCTTAGGCACTAAGATGAGGCTATTAGGGTGGGCCCTGATCCAATATTATTGATGTTCTTCTAAGAAGAGAAGAACCAGCTCTGGTGGCATAGTGGGTAATGCATTTGGCTGCTAACCAGAAGGCTGGCGGTTCAAACCCACCAGTTGTTCCTTAGAAGGAAGATGACGTGATCTACTTCCATAAAGATTTACAGCCTTGGAAAGCCAATGAGAGTCGTTATGAGTCGGATTCAACACTATGGCACTGCGTGTGTTTTTGGTTTTTTTAATAGAAGAGACAAGACATCAAGGCATACGGGGAGACTCTCGTGTGATGACGGGTGGGAGGGAGGGCAGAGATTTAAGGGATGAATCTACAAGTCAAGGAATGCCAAAAGTAGTGTCAGATTTTCTGATAGGTTAGAAAGCAGGATAACACGAGAAAAGGAAAAGTTATTTAACATGAAGGGTAATTCTCAGGAAGTAATATGTTGGATAAATGAATTTGTTTATATATTTCATATAACAGGGACTTATGGGAAGATGGGGCAATCTACTTCCGTAGACATACTGCCTCGGAAACCCAAGGAGGGGTCGCTATGAGTCGAACTGACTCAACAGCAGTGAGTTTTTTGAGTTTATGGGAAGGCAATTGAGGAAATAAAAATTTTCACAAAAAATAGCAATAGTGTGCATATAATCGGATAGATTCCTTAAATATCTTTTAGGGCAGTCTTAAAAATCTTTTGGGAACACGTTATTGTGGTTGTGGTTGTGGTTGTGTTGCTATCGAGCTGGCTCACACTCACGATGACCGTGGGGACAGCAGAAGGAAACGCGGCCGGCCTTGCACCACCTTCATGACCTTCGGTCCGTTCGAGTTCATTGCTGTGGTCGCTGTCTCAGTCCATCTCGTTGAGGGTGGCCCTCATGTTCACTGACCCTCTGCTTTACCAACATGATGTCCTTTTCCAGCGACTGGTCTCCCCTGGACGTGTGTCCAAAGTCAGAGCACTGAAAGCTCGCCATCCTCAAATCTAAGGACGTTCTGGTTGTTTCTTCTGAAATGGATTAGCTCATTCCTCCGGCAGTCACCAAAATATTCAATACTCTTTGCCAATGGAGAAATACATTTTCATTCTGTTGTTATTGTTATGTGTCCTCAAGTCGGCCCGACTCATAGCGACCCCTCCTTGGATTTCCGAGGCTGTCAGTCTTCACAGAAGCAAAGCCCAAACCACACCCACTGGAAGCAAAGCCCAAACCAAATTCACTGCCAAGTCTGACTTGACTTGACTTGACTCATAGCGACCCCTCCTTGGGTTTCCGAGGCGGTATCACTATGGAAGTAGATTGCCCAACCTTCCTTCCGAGGAGTGGCTGGTGGGTTTGAACCACCAGCCTTCTGGTTGGCAGTCAAGTGGCTTAGGCACTACGCCACCAGAGCTCCTATTCATTCTAGTGAAAGACAAATGCACAGATAAACAGATGCCTACAGGGAGGTGAAGCACAAGCTGTATTTACCTCTTTTCTGGCAACTGCAAGAATTCCAGCGCTGGTGTCCAAAACTCAGCCCGGCTGGGGTAATTAATATGAAAACTGTAGGAACAGAACGGAAGGCAAAGCAGATGGCACCCAGGGGCAGAGGTGTTTGGGCATGAGGCGGTGGGCATGGGAGAGGGGTGGGCACTGAAGAGACAGACACCTGGCCTGCACGTGGCCGTCCACGTGCAATTCAGTGACATTGGTCAAGCACTTCAAGTCATGCTACCTTTCTCGAAAGCCTCTTCCCAATTACTTCACCATCATCTCAAACTCGAAGCCTTCTAAGCTTCTCATCAAACCTTTCGAGTTGCTCTTGTCAATTGGATTCCAAATAGGTTGTTCTGAAGCATAATGCCCAAGGCAGCTACTTTTCTGACTAGTGCAGCCCAGGGTGGGGGTAGCAGCGTGCAGCAGGGGGAGCTGGCCAGTGTTTCGTGGGCCTTTTCTTTGGAAACTTTCTTGGAGGGGCTGAGAGCACCAGTTATAGAACCAAAAATGCGCTGAGCATTTGCATGGCATATCCGAGACAGAGAAAAACACCTCTATGACCCAGTCTGCCACAGAGCAGGGGGAGTAACAGGAACGTGGCTGAAACTGTGGAAAGTTGCAAAAAGTTTCTAGAGACAATCCCTGATGAAATGAGATTTTCTTTTATTTTTGCTGAAGCTGTAGTTGCCGTTATGTGCCATTGACTCAGACCTGGCTCATAGCGACCCTTCCTTGGGTTTCTGAGGCTGTCAGTCTTCACAGAAGCAAAGCCCAAACCACACCTACTGGAAGCAAAGCCCAAACCAAATTCACTGCCATTGACTTGACTTGACTCATAGCGAGCCCTCCTTGGGTTTCCAAGGCAGTATCACTACAGAAGTAGATTGCCCAACCTTCCTTCCAAGGAGTGGCTGGGGGGTTTGAACCGCCAGCCTTCTGGTTAGCAGTCAAGTGCCTTAGGCACTGTGCCACCAGAGCTCCTGCACAGCAAAACAGACATCAATCACAATTTTTGCACATACAATTCAATGATGTTGGTTACTTTCTTCAAGTTGGGCTACCTGTCTTGATGTTGTTGTTGTTGTTGTTGTTTGCCGTCGAGTCGGCCCCGACTCATAGCGACCCCTCCTTGGGTTTCCGAGGCAGTATCACTACGGAAGTAGGATTGCCCAACCTTCCTTCCGAGGAGTGGCTGGTGGGTTTGAACCTCCAGCCTTCTGGTTAGCAGTCAAGTGCCTTAGGCACTATGCTACCAGAGCTCCCACCTGTCTTGATAGCCTTTTCTAAATCATTTCACCATCATCAACCCAAACTCACTGCCCCCTCAGCTTCTCATCTAACCTTTCAAGTTGCTGTTGTCAATTTCATCCCAGATACATAGACCTTAAACAAACGTAAGGCCCAAAGCACACTTTTCTTTTTAACTAGTTAAGCTATTTTTGGTTTAAAGTTTAAAGATTATCTCAGAACAGCCTGAGTTTCAAGGAGCCATCCAGTATCCATACTGCCAGAAAGTCTAGAGTCCATGAGCATTTGAAATTCTGTTCAACATTTCTCCCTCCTTTTGACCAGGATTCTACCATTCTTCTGGTCTCATGGCAAAGGAGACAGCTGTTCATGGAGACAATCATATGAGATTCTTAACCAAGTAAAGTTTCATCTAGTTCAATAATATTGGAAAGGCAGCATCAGGCCACAGTCATTCCTGTGACTTGATTCTTGGAATAATCAAACACCTCTACACATCCCAACTCCACAGCTTACAAAGAACTAAGGGGAAAGGAACAATATGTAAATAATAAAACAAATTGGAACTTGGAGTTTGCATTCATAGATGTTGCTCATTTACTCTCAGGGGGGACAGTCTTGAAACAGGTGCTGGCGAAGCATCATCATCATTGATAGTAATCATCATAAGAGTTTCCCATTGGGACATGAGGGGCTGGGCAAGATGCTCTCCAAGGCACCTTGCAGCCATGATACCCTGCTCCTCTGGATCAAATGCTTCTTAGCCATGGCTTTGCACTGGGGGGTGTGCAGTCAAGTGGTCACAAAGATCACAGACACCCCTAAGAGATGTATGTATTGGTGGGTGGTACTTGGGTGGATAAATGGATGGGAGTAACCTCCTAACCTTATTTTAAAATGTGGTAAAACGTATATATGTATATTTGTATATATATATATAACCAGTATCACTACCATCAGAAGCTCTGGTGGTGTAGTGCTTAAGGGACTTGACTGCTAACCAGAAGGCTGGAGGTCCAAACCCACCAGCCACTCCTTGGAAGGAAGGTTGGGCAATCTACTTCCGTAGTGATACTGCCTCAGAAACCCAGGAGGGGTCGCTATGAGTCAGACCTGACTCAATGGCAGTGGGTTTGGTTTGGTATCACTACCATCAAGTTGATTCCTACTCATAGCAACCTCCATTGGGTTTCCAAGGCTGTAAACCTTTACAGAAATAGACTGCCTCATCTTCCTCCCATTGGAGCAGTTGGGGGGTTTGAACCACTGCCCTTCCGGTGAGCAACCAAATGCCTTACCTACCGCACTACCAGAGCTGCTGGTAAACTATACAGAACATCGATTTTCCATTTTCACCACTTCCACATGTACAACTCACGACGTTAATTATACTCTCACCAAGTTGTACAGCCATCATTACTCTTTCCTGGAGATTTTCACTCCTCCCCAAACAGAGGCTCTGGTAGCACAGCGCCTAAGGCATCTGACCACTACCCAGAAGGTTGGTGGTTCAAACCCACCAGCCACTCTGCGGAAGGAAGACCGGGCAACCTACTTCTGTAAAGATTTACCACCTCGGAAACCCAATGGAGGTGGCTATGAGTCCGTATCCACTCGCTGGCAGTGGGCTTGGTTCTTTGTTTTTAAACAGAGACACTGTACATTGAGCAAAATGCCCCATTTCCCTCCACAGTCCCTGATAACCTGTAACTTACTTACACTTCTATGCATTTGCGTATTCTGGGTGTCCCATGTAAGTGGCATCACGCAGTATTTGCCCTTTCGTATCTGACTGTTTAACTCAGCATCGTATTTCAAAGTTCATTTCTCTTCACGGCTAATACTCCATAGTGTGGATGTGCCACATTCTGTTTGTTCTGTTTACCCATTAATGGACATTTGGACCGTCTCCACTTTTCACTGTTGTGAATAAGACGCAATGAAGGTGGGTGTACACGTGTCTGTCTGCTTCTTTGCCTTCAGATCTCTTGAGTCAATACCTAGGAGTGGAATGACAGGCTTGTGTGGTAATCTTTTAAAGTGTTGAGCAACAAAGGTGTCACTTTGAAGACTGAGGTACATCTGACCCAAGCCGTGGTCTGTTCAGTCACCTCGTATGCATGTGAGAGCTAGACAATGAATAGGGAAGACCAAAGAAGAATTGATGCATTTGAATTGTGGTGTTGGCGAAGAATATCGAAAACACCTTGGACTGCCACAAGTATAGGAACAGCCGGAATGCTCCTTGGAAGCGAGAATGGCCAGACTTCGTCTCACCTCCTTTGGTCATGTTGTCAGAAGGGACCATACCCTGGAGAAGGATGTCATGCTTGGTAAGGTGGAAGGTCAGTGAGAAAGGGGAAGGCCCTCAATGGGATGGACTGACACAGTGGCTGCAATGATGGGCTCAGATACAGCAGGGATTGTGAGGCTGGCGCGGGACCGGGCAGTGTTTCGTTCTGTTGTCCACGGGGTCGCTGTGAGTCGGAGCTGACTTGATGGCACCGGACAACAAAACCAACACAGTAATTCCATGCGTAACTTTTTGATTCTTCATTATATTTTAAAATATACATTTTCTGAATCTGTTTAGTAGTGGAGGCTGGAGGCCACGTGTGAGGGAGGGCCGTTGGATCCTGTCACTATCATGTTTCTTGCCCTGGGCGCTGGTTACCTGGCTCTGGTCACTGTCTGAGAGTTCACTGAGCTGTCCACTGATAGTCTGTCCACTTTTAGGTATATGCGTTCTGTTTTAATAAATGTTTACACCTGTCAAGTGTCAGAAAAACATCAGATTCTCAATCCTGTTCCTCGCGTTTATGTTTCAAACTAAAAATATGTCCGAGGAGTTAGCTGTGGGGATACACTGGGTGAAATCTCAGGTTTTTGGAGGTCACCTGGCTGAGCCACCAGCTGGCCTACCCTCACTCAGGGCCATGGGACATTGTTCCCATACGGAGGGACAAACTCCTGGGCAGTGGGGCTCGGGGAGACCCTTGCACTATCATACATAACACAATCCAGCCCTGCAGCCTCAGGGCAGAGCTCTCTGCCACAGCAGCCTGGGGGCCGGTCCCTTCGACCACCCTGCCGAGCTTGGTAGAGTGGAGCTGGTATAGCCTGGCTGGCACACGACACTCCAGCCTGGAGTTAGAGTTCACAGGGCACTACGATATAAAAACAAGGGGTGCACCGCCCTTTAGGCTGAAAGAGAGCTTCTTCCAGGCAGGAAGGTTGCCTTGGAAACATCGGCCCTGCCCTTGTGTTAGGACCAGGAAAGGACCGGACATTGAGCAGGAGGCCGATGACGGCTCCCACGCTGTAGCCTGGAAGAGAGGGAGTCACGTGCCGAGAATGGCTGAGCTGCGACTGGGAAAGGCAGGGTGCATTTCTGTCCAGCGCCGCGCAGCTTCAACCGCAAGGAGAAGACAG
Source organism: Orycteropus afer afer (assembly GCF_000298275.1). Lineage (NCBI taxonomy): Eukaryota > Metazoa > Chordata > Mammalia > Tubulidentata > Orycteropodidae > Orycteropus > Orycteropus afer. The sequence continues at coordinate 662,951 of NW_006922429.1, forward strand.
CTGACCCGGTGAGGACCCACCAACACAGGCGCAACACACAACGCGTGACACTTCATACAGGTGGGAGAACACGTGCCATGGGCCATGCCGCGCCCCCATCACCCCTCGCTCCAGGCAGTTCTCTCTTCATCCTCTTAGTTTGCTCACAACTCTTCCAACATAGATTCAACTAAGTCCAGCAAATGCTAAGCCCTCACTGTGCCCAGGAAGACCAAAGAACAGATGCATTTGAATTGTAGTGTCGACGAAGAATGTTGAATGCACCATGGATTTCCCGAAGAAAGAACAAATCTGTCTTGGAAGAAGTTCAATGGAATGCTCCTTAGAAGCAAGGAGGGTGAGGCTTGATCTCGGGGATTTTGAACATGCTGTCAGGAGGGCCGGCCCCTGGAGAAGGACATCGTGCTGGGTGGAGTAGAGGGGTCCGGGAAAGAGAGGAAGACCCTCAATGAGACGGACTGACCCGGTGGCTGCAACGGTGGGCTCAGGTATAGCAGGGATTGTGAGGCTGGTGCAGGACCGGGCAGGGTTTTGTTCTGTTGAACACGGGGTCACTGTGAGTCAGAGCCAACTCGACAGCAGCTAATCTGGTGTTCCTCGGTGGTGCAAACAGTTAACATAGGTGTGTGTGTGTGTGTGTGTGTGTGTACATATATATATATATATATAAAACTCACTGGCATCAATTTGTTTCTGACTCATAGCAACCCCCATTGGTTTTCCAAAGCTGTAAATCCTTATGGAAGTGAATCAGCCAGTCTGCCTTCTGCAGAGCAGCTAGTGGGTTTGAACTGCTGACCTTGCAGTTAGCAGTCAACTGCCTTATCCACTATGCCACCAGAGCGCCTTATGTGTGACCCCTCCTTGGGTTTCCGAGGCAGTATCTCTGCAGAAGTAGATTACCCAACCTTCCTTCCGAGGAGTGGCTGGTGGGTTTGAACCGCCAACCTTCTGGTTAGCAGTCAAGTGCCCTAGGCACTACACCACCAGAGCACCTTATAAGTGTGTATATATACAGAAATATATATATACACACACACACACTTATATGTATGTGTGTATTTAGGAGCTCTGGTGGCATAGTACCTAAGGCATTTGACTGCTAACCAGAAGGCTGGCGGTTCAAACCCACCAGCCACTCCTCAGAAGGCGGGTTGGGCAATCTACTGCTGTAGTGATACTGCCTCGGAAACCCAAGGAGGGGTCGCTATGAGTCAGATTTGACTCGACAGCAGTGAGTTTGGTTTACTTGGTTTGGTTTTAAATATTTTAAGGCACTCTGGTGGTGCAGTGCCTAAGGCATCTGACTGCTAACCAGAAGGTTGGAGGTTCAAACCCACCAGCCACTCCACAGAAGGAAGATTGGGCAATCTACTTCCATGAAGATTTACCACCTTGGAAACCCAATGGAGGTCACTATGATTCAACTTGGTGGTAGTGAGTTTGGTCTTGGTTTAGCACAGCCAGGCACATTGTAGCTCTGAAGAAACTCCTTCCAAGTTGCTTCAAAATGGCCCAGAAATGCTATTCTCTTCTTGTCATGCACCTGCAGGAAATAGTACCTGTGGTAGTTAAGGTTATGTGTCAACTCGGCTGGGCCTGGTTGGGTGGCTGGGCAGCTGGCTGTAGTTATTCCCCATGACGGGACTGGTAACCAACTCCATGGTGGGATCTACTGGAGCAGCTGAGTAGCTGCTTTAGGGATGTGGGCTGCTTCCCGCATATAAGAAGCAACTTTAAGGAGGGTCTCTAGCTTTTTGGCATGCTTAAACCCTGCATGTAGCTGAGTCGTTGTTCAGCAACCTGCCATGCCCTGCCAATCTTGGGACTCTTAATGGACTTGAATTAACGGCCTGCCATGTGGTTTGGTAACATTGGGACTGCACCTTTTCACTTATCGACCTTGGGTTCGTCAGCCTCAGCAGCCAGCAGCTGTCTGAGTGAAGAGAAGCCTCCAGCTTCAGTGGGTCAGGAGCAGGAGGCAGAGCTGAAGCCCAAGGTCGAAGGCTTTCACCGAGCCCCCAGAGCCTGGCACTTTGAACTTGGACTTCTAGCCTCAAACTGTAAGAGAAGAAACTCCTGTTTGTTGAAGCCATTTGCCTGTGGTATTTCTGTTAGAGCTGCACTGGGAGGAGCTCTGGTGGCGCAGTGCCTAAGGCACTTGACTGCTAATCAGAAGGCTGGTGGTTCAAACCCACCAGCCACTCCTCAAAAGGAAGGTTTGGCAATCTACTTCCGTAGTGATACCACCTCAGAAACCCGAGGAGGGGTGCCTACGAGTCGGGATCCACTCGATGGCAGTGAGTTTGGTTTTGGTTTTGGGTTGGAGGTAATCAAAACAGTACCTGACCTTCTTTCAACCTTGTCTTCCAAACCCTGGGCCCCTTTGTTTGTGCTTTGTCTTCTCGTTTCTCTTTGAATCCAGCAGAGGCCACAGTTGCTCCCACTGTCAGCTATCAGTTTGTTGTATGGACCGTGCTGGCTTGTTCATTGCTGTGATGCTGCCTGCGATGCCATTGGTATTGCACATACCAGCAAGCTCACCCAGGGTGCACAGGTGTCAATAGCGTTTTTGAACTAAGACAGCTCAAGAAAAAGGCCTTGTGATCTACAGGTGGAGAGAGCTCTGGGGGTGCTGTGGTTAAAGCATTCGGCTGCTAACCAAAAGGTTGGTGGTTCAAACCCACCAGCCACTCCAGGGGAGAAAGATGAGGCAGTCTATTTTTGTAAGGACTGAGAGCCTTGCACACCCTATGGGGGCAGTTCCACTCTGCTCCCTAGGGGCGCTGTGAGTCAGAATTGATGGCAGTGGGTTTGCTTTGGGCAGTGGGTTTGCTTTGAGCTTTGCTTCCATAAAGATAACAGCCTTGGAAACCCTGTGGGGCAGTTCCACTCTGTCCTCTAGGGGCGCTGTGAGTCAGAATCGACTCCACAGCAGTGGGTGTGGTTTGGGCTTTGCTTCTGTGAAGATTGACAGCCTAGGAAACCCCCTGGGGCAGTTCCACTCTGTCCTCTAGGGTTTAAATCAGAATCGACTCCACTGCAATGGGTTTGTTTTGGGCTTTGCTTCTGTCAAGATTTACAGCCTTGGAAACCCTGCGGGGTCGCTATGAGTCAGAATCAACTTGATAGCAGTGGGTTTGGGTTAATGGAACTCCCAGCAGCCTTTACTTAGAGCGGCTCCAATGGGCACCACTCTAATCATTCAATTGCCTAATTCCATTGATCTTTCATGAGCTATTACGCACTGAGGACAGGCTGCATCTTCCTTAGCAGATATATAACCTAGTCTAATGGACTCAGGGTAAAGGCAACCAAATTGACTACAGGATTTAGCAGGTACCTAATTCCCCTAAACTATTACTCTATAAATGAACAAGGCAGACAGACACATTTTCTGTCTTGGGATAAATATTTTATGAATTGCTCCTCTGCTATCTTCCATTACTAGTGCATTATCCTTCATTCCTCCCTGTGGTTGCAGGAGCCTGGTCATGCTCTCAGGAGTACATCTCGGTGATCAGATGGAACAACCTTCTTTGAAAATCAGTTATTTTTATCTGGGGGGTGGGGGTGGAATAAAGAACTGATTTTCTTATGAAAAGGAAAAGTTCTTTAAATTGTCATTTGCTACTTCTGTATAAGAATTGTGCTTTGGGGACTTTGGGTTTGACAGCTGTGCCCAAGGTCTCCTTTGAAAAAATTCAGGGCATACCCACCAGCCACTCCTCGGAAGTAAGACTGGACAATCTACTTCCGCAGTGATGTTTTTGTTGTTGTTATGTGCCGTCGAGTGGGCCCGACTCATAGCGACCCCTCCTTGGGTTTCCGAGGCAGTATCACTACGGAAGTAGGATTGCCCAACCTTCCTTCCGAGGAGTGGCTGGTGGGTTTGAACCGCCAGCCGTCTGGTTAGCAGGCAAGTGTCTTAGCCACTATGCTACCAGAGCTCCCTCCGCAGTGATACCGCCTCAGAAACCCAAGGAGGGGTCGCTATGAGTCGGGTCCGACTCGACGGCACATAACAACAACAACAACAGCCTTGTCTTGGAATTTCCCAGGAGGACCACACAACATGGGAAGGAATTGTTCAGTGTCAAGGTTTTTCTCGTCTTGAGCACCAAACTTCCTAAGAAAGTCAGTCTTACTTATTTGTTAAGTTCACTTTTTAAAAAATGCAGTTCATACATAATTCAAAAGCCTATTTTTCAACCAATAGGCTTACATTTGCACACTAACCCCAGTGGGCATTCTGACCTGGGGTGGGTGGGGGTCAGGAGGTGTGCACACTAAGAAGCAGTGTCTACAAGCATGCAGCTTTTGACATTATTTTCCCTAAATTGTAAAAAAGAAATTGGTTTCAGGTTGCAATGTTTATTCCCTAGACAAGATAAATATTACAACGTTTTTCCTGTTGTTTGTTAGACCAAACATGTGCATCATTAAAATGATGTAGGAGCTCTGGTAGTGCAGTGGTTAAAACATTCACCTGCTAACCAAAAGGTTGACGGTTTGAATCCACCAGTCACTCTTCAGGAGAAAGATGAGGCTGTCTGCTTCTGTAAAGATTGACAGCCTTGGAAATCCTATAGGGTAGTTCCACTCTGTCCTCTAGGGGCGCTGTGAGTCAGAATCAACTCCACTGCAGTGGGTGTGGTTTGGGCTTTGCTTCTGTAAAGACTGACAGCCTTGGAAACCCTGTGGGGCAGTTCCACGCTGTCCTCCAGGGG
>NW_006922429.1:668155-673574 GCF_000298275.1 Orycteropus afer afer
GTTGCTGTTTCAAACCTACCTAGAGACGCCTCAGAAGAAAAGGCCTGGTATCTGCTGTTGAAAGGCCACAGCCTTCAAAACCCTCTGAAGCAGTTTCACCCTGAGGCCCGAGGGGTCTCCATGGGTCAGGATTGACTTGATGGCAAGTCCCAACCACAACAACAACAGCTCCTGATCATTTGGCAGCCTTCATCCCATAGCAGGAGAGAAAGGAAGGGAGGGGAGAGAGACTAAAGGGGGAGACTGATTTTGTTGTCTTTCCCAATTCATAGGAATATCAAGATCAAGATTTGAAACTGAGAGACAAACAAGGAAATCCTGCTCTTGTGTTGTTATGTGCTACCCAGTCAGATATAGCGACCCCTGCCTTCTGAGGAGGGGCTGGTGGGTTTGAACCACCAGCTTTCTAGTTAGCAGTCAAATGCCTCAAGCACTATGCTACCAGAGTCCTAGGAGTCCCTAGTTGTAAATATCCCTCACATCACTTCCTCAGATTCTGACACCATATCTGCTTGCAGAAATGAAATCAGTTGTAAGTAACGTTTTTCAGGGATTAATTAGAATCATGTTGATAAGGAATGTTGAATAATAGTAACCGTTGGCCAGCGGCCACCTGACATTGAAATAGGAGTGATATGAAAAGATGAGAACAAATGTTTTTGATGCATTTACACCTTCTGAGGTTCTCTCCTGAGTGTTGTTAGGGATGGAACTATGTCCTTCCCAAAGTATGTGGTGTGAATCCTAACCTCTGCCTGTGATCACAATCCCATTTGGGAATGAGTTGCTTTGTTGTGTTAATGAGGCAGGATTAGTGCAGGGTGTAGCTGGAGTTGATCTTTTTTGAAATATAAATGAGATTAAAAGCAAGCTAGCAAGCAGAGACTTTGGGGTAGACTGATGCCAACCCACATGGGGGTCTTCAAGGAACCAGGGAACAGAAGGTGAAGAGATGAGCTTCCTCCAGAGCAGAGAGCAGAGAGGGGGGTAGAGAGACAGAGAGGTAGAGACTTCTCTTGGAGACAGCACCCTGAATTCAGACTGCCAGCCTCCTAAACTGTGAGAAAATACATGTTTGCTAAAGCCCCCCACTTGTGGTATTTTGTTATAGCAGCACTGGGGAACTAAGACAAGTGTGTTTTACCTCTGCCATAAAATGAAAACATTTAAATTTCTTTAAAATTACATTTGACTTAATTAGGCCCAGGCCCCGAGACTGGGAAAGCCACCTGTTCTGCCCACTTTTCTGTCCCAACAGAGCGACCGGCCTCATCATTTCATACAGAGCTGTTTTTCCTACAGGATGTTCGCTATTTGCAGAATGTTAATAGCTGGCTGAATATGAATAGGCTCTGTGGCTCCACTTGAAATGTAGAAAAATGGCCCAGACATTAAAAAACATAAAAGGGAAAAGGGCAGTAATGAATTTAGAGGAAAATGAACATTAATGGTTACTCATGCGCCACATAAGAAATTATTGGAAATCTGTCAAGCACATCAAATTACCTACTCATCGGCACGGCGGGGCCCTCTGCAGCCATCCAAAACCAGCAAAAGCAAGACAATTTAAGCTAATTTTACTATTTATAACAATAGAACAGGCCATTAAGATAAATTAATGTCATTATCAAGTTTCTATGAAAATGACAAATACCACTATTTCGAGCAGCTTACAGGCTGTTGACGATAATGAAATCCACCGCACAGGTACTACAGAGAAGCACTTCAACTGATTATCCCCAAGTAGCCTGTTTGTTTCCTGTCTATCCGTTGCCTTTCACCACAATTAGTTCTGTACACAATATGGTGGTAACGAAACAGTCAACACGCAGCATAAGGACTAATTGGGCCATTAGGACATAGTTTCCAGCCTTTTGGTCCCTAAAGAGAGCTGGGAGTAAACAGCCCGGGAAGTACAATGAGGGCACCATGCTGGTATGGATTGTTTTAATTTAAAGGCGCTCCAAACATCATAGTATGTTGCACAGATGAAAAGCTTCGCACAAAGACACTCAGACGAGATAGAGGGCCCCAACTGGACAATGTTGGGTGCATCTCTGGTGGGGGGAGGCCACTCTGGGAAACTCACTGTCATGGAGTGGGATCCGAATGGGTTCCAAGGCAGTATCACTACAGAAGCAGATTGCCCAACCTTCCTTCCGAGGAGTGGCTGGTGGGTTTGAACTGTTAGCCTTCTGGTTAGCAGCCAAGTACCTTAGGCACTAGCCACCAGAGTTCCTTAAGACTTCTGTAGGCGTGCCTTTTGGCTTAGAGTAGCACCCCCTGGAGGTGTCAAGGATATTTTATTGGGCTGCATGGATAAACAAAATGTGTGGTACATGCATATGATGGAATATTACTCACCCATAAAGAGAAACAAAAGGAGCCCTCATGGAGCAATGGTTAAGCGCTCAGATGCACACTGAAAGGCTGGCAGTTCAAATCCACCCAACAGCTGTGAGGGAGAAACACCTAGTGATTTGTGTCTCTAGAGATGACAGCCTAGAAAACCCTATGACGCAGTTCTACTCTGTCACCTGGGGTCGCTACGAGTCAGAATGGACTCCATGACACCTAACAGCAAAGAGAAAGGAAGTCCTGATACATGCTATGCCATGGATGAACCTTGAAGGCACTGTGCTGAGTGAAATAAATCAATCACAAAGGGACAGATACTGGGTGAGTGCACATATATGAAATAGCCAAGATAGGCAAGTGCTAAGATAGGCAAGTGCATACGCAGGGGCCAACATTTAGGCATTCAACTGCCATCCAATAGGTCGGTGGTTCAAACCCACCAGCTGCCCCGTGGAAGAAAGAGGAGGCAATCTGCTTCCATAAAGACTGACAGCCTTAAAAACCCTACAGAGGTAGCTACAAGTAGGAATTGATTTGATGGCCATAAGTTTGGTTTTCGGTGACCAGGGATAGATGGGAAGGAGAGGAAAAGGGGGCCACACAGCTTAGGGGCCACAGAGTGTCTGTAGGGGTGATAGGAAATTTTGGGAATGGTGAAGGGTGATGGTTGAATAACATGATGAAAATCATGAATGTCACTGAGTTGTCCATGTGAAGACTGTGGAAATGGCACACATTTTGCTCTCTCTGTATTTGCAACAATACATTAGTTCCTCTTGGGAAGGACAAAACAATGCACTATTCTGTTGGTGTGAACTTGGAGGGTCTACTTCCCCTGCGTGTGCCGTGATTTCTGAGTCGAGGCCAAGCTTTGCCTTGGAAGCTCAATCTCCCTAATACGAAGTTGCCACTGAACATTTCTGGGTCATTGTCCCAAATGACTCCACGAGTGGCCACAGCAGAGGTCTGCTTTCCCAAAATCCAACGTTAGTGGGAAGAATTGTCCCTGACAACCCAGTGAGTGATTTATTCCGAAGAAATACCCACATAATCACACTCGCTGGAACTTTTTTATGTTACGTCAGCCCCAACTCACGGTGACCCCATGCACAACGGGATGGACCATTGTGACCCATCGGCTGGTGTTTGAAAGGAGAACACCACGCTGTTCTTGCTAGTCTGTCTGTCCAGCATCGTAGCAACGCACAAGCTTGCAGCAACAGACGAGTGGTGACTGGGCTTGACGTGCATGGAAACCCAGAAGCCACACTCAGGAAGAGTGATTTCGAGAAGGAATGGCTCTCTCTGCTTCTGAAGTCTGTGTGCTGTGGTATCGACTCACTGGGAATGAAAGACCCTCGAGGAACCAGTGTTTGTCTCCACCCCCTGGGCCTTCAGAGAGCTCACAAACTCCAAGTCCACAAACTTCTACCCCAGAAGCCTCCTGGGCTTACTTCAAAAGTCTCCTAGCTCTATGCTGACCTGGGTGGGCCCATCCAATTTATAAAATTGCAAATAATAGTTTCTCAAGATGAAGGATTCCGGGCAAAATATATGGTTGGTTAATGATTTCTACCTTCCAAACAATGATCATAGCCATACTAAACCTTCACCCGTGAGAGTTCAAAGCACTCTAGATAATGATGTTAATTATTCTCCAGTTTCCCCCAGACTGGGTCACCTCATTCCTCCTGGTTCCTGGAGGGCAAGCTGAGTCATCCAGCCCAAAGGTCAGCCAATGAGCTGGGAGTGGTCGCTCCTCCAGTGCCAGTGAGCAGCCTCAGTGTGTGTGTGTGTGGGGGGGGGGGGGGGCTGATGGGGATGAGTAATGCTGGGCTCTGGTGGTGCAGCGGTTAAAGCATTTGGCTGCTAACCAAAAGGTTGGCGGTTCAAACCCACCAGGTGCTCATCAGGAGAATGATGAGGCAGTCGGCTTCAATAAAGACTGATGGGCCCTGGGAAGTGAGTTTGGTTTGGGTTTTGCTTCTGTGAAGATTGACAGCCTTGGAAACCCTGTGCTTTTTTTAGTGCTGGGAAGTCCCTGGGTGGCACAAATGGTTAAGCTGTTGTTGTTAGTTGCTGTCAAATTGACTCCAACTCATGATGACCCCACATGTGCAGACTCTAACTGTTCTCTACGGAGTTTTCAAGGCTGTAACCATTCAGAAGCGGATTTGCAGGCCTGTCTTTTGAGGGATCTCTGGGTGGATTTGAACTGGCAACCTTTCTGTTTACAGTCAGTGCTTCCCTCTTTGTGCCCCACAGGAACTCCTAAACCATTAAGCACTTAGCTACTAACTGAAAGTCTGATGGTTCCCACTCACCCAGAGGCACCTGGGAAGACCAGCTGGTGATCAGCTCCCAGAATGTCACGGCCTTGAAAACCCTGTGGAGTGGCTCCACTCTACACACGTGGCGTCGTCATGACTCGGAATCGACACGGCAGCTAGTTTGGTTTTGGTTGTTGTTGTTGTTATGTGCCATCGAGTCATACCTGACTCATAGCGACCCCTCCTTGGGTTTCCGAAGCAGTATCACTACGGAAGTAGGATTGCCCAACCTTCCTTCCGAGGAGTGGCTGGTGGGTTTGAACCGCCAGTCATCTGGTTAGCAGGCAAGTATCTTAGCCACTATGCTACCAGAGCTCCCTTGGTTTTGGTAGTCCTGGGAAATAAAAGCAATGAGGAGCTAAGAAGAAAAGAGACATGTGGTCAGTACCCCTCCGCGCCCAGGACCTGCTCAGAGAAAGCCGCCTCCCCTGCCCGGCGGAATTGCAGGGTCTGCGAGGTAACACTAGGCTGCGGAAGGCTCCACGCTTGGAGGCAGCGAGAGAGCAGAAGGGAAACCACACAGAGCAGGTATCCTTGGATGTCTCTTGTTGTTGTTGTTATGTGCCGTGGAGTCAGACCTGACTCATAGCGACCCCTCCTTGGGTTTCCGAGGCAGTGTCACTACGGAAGTAGATTGCCCCATCTCCCCATCTTCCTTCCGAGGAGTGGCTGGTGGGTTTGAACCACCAGCCTTCTGGTTAGCAGTCAAGTGCCTTAGCCACTATGCTACC
>NW_006922429.1:673734-675024 GCF_000298275.1 Orycteropus afer afer
CAGTGTGATAAATGCAGGTCCTGGAAGGCATTGCTGGGTGCTGAGTTGTTCTGAGCGGACTAGAAAGCATCCCAGCATTCTGGCATTGCCAGGGGCAGTGGGAGAAGGCCCCGACACCCTTGTTCATGTTTCCCTTTGTAAGCCCACACATAGATGCTGGGCTGGACGTTGGTGCATTTTCTGATTTAATCTTCACCTTTGCCCTGTGCAGTGGGGTTGCACTAGGAAACCAAGGTACCTGTCAGACAAGAAATGTGCCAAGAATGTGTGGCTAATGGTCTCCAGGAACAATCACCTCCTTTGCCATGAGACCCGAAGAATTGGATGGTGCCCCACTTCCATTACTGAACATTTTGAGCAAAGATTCCATAGAAGAATCTTGATCAAAAGGGTGTCGGGGGGGAAAGGCAGAACAGAATGTCAAATTATCATGGAAGCCAGACTTTCTGGAGCCATGGAGGTTAGGTAAACCCTTCCCCTCAAACTATTGTCCTGAGATTATCTTTAGAAGTTAAATTAAAAATATCCCCCAATGACCATGGTCGCAGAGGTCATCAAGCTCAATCGGCATAACATACTACACAAAAACTTTGTTCTACATCCTACTTTGGTGAGTAGTAAGTGGAATCTTAAAAGCTTGCAAGTGACCATCTAGTTGCAACAATGGGTCTCTCGTCGTCCAGAGCAAAGAATAATGAAGAAAACCAAAGATGCATGGAAACAATTAGTCCAAGGGACTGGTATACATGCGATCCTCAGCCTATACAACTATGAGACCAGAAGAACTAGATGGTGCCCGGCTACCACTGTCAACCACTCAGGGGGATCTGTGTAGGAGATCCTGGATAGAGTGGGAGAACAATGTGGAACAAAACTCAAAATCATTTAAAAAAAAAAAAAAAACCACCCAGTTTTGCTGGTCTGATAGAGCCTGGTGGAACCCCTGAGACTATGGCCCCTAGCTGCCCTTCAGATCTGGAATTGAACTCACTCCCATGACTTCCAGCCAAACAAAAGACAGGCATATGAGCTGAACATTTACATTAGGGCAGATACACTCCTTGGAGAGATCAATCATGGGAGAAAAGGAGGGCAGTGTTTGCACAGGGAGACAGCTCAGGGGGCAGGAGTGCATGGAGGGAAGGTGCAGTGTAGTAAATTACTTAGTGTGGCTTTTCTACCCATAAGTCATTGTAAACTCAGTAGTGGAATAAGCAACTGAGGAGCTCCTGATTGTAAATGTTATCCACCTGGGTTACTTCTGTTGGGCGTGGCACAATGCAATGTTAT
>NW_006922429.1:675369-679265 GCF_000298275.1 Orycteropus afer afer
AGGAGAGAGGTGGTGGGTGCTTTGGGAGGAACGGTTGTTGAAAGGGCTGGAGGGAGGCAGCATGTTTGGCCTGGCAGGAATAGGCCTTGTGCTATTGATGGTTATTCTGCCTTCCTCTTGTGGGGTTAGAGGAGGTCAGAGTATGTGGCCTCCTTGTCCTTTTTGCAGAAGGACACAGGGAAGAGGTAACTATGGGGAGGAAGTAGGAAGAGAGCTGTTGCATTGTGGGAAATTGCAGTCAATGTCATGAGACAAAACGTGTATGAACTGCTGTATGGAACATGAATTTGCTCTGTAAACTCTCACTCAAATCACAATAAAAATTAAAATACATATCTACATCCCCTGAAGTCTTATTAAAACTGAACAATAGTTTAGCTAAATTAGTTTAAAAAAGGTTGGCCTCAGGCCTAAGGCAGTCACCTGCCACACACAATGCTGTTGGTTCGAGCCTGCAGGTAGCCGGGCTGTCTCTTTGGGAGCTCTGGTGGCGTAGTGCCTAAGGCACTTGACTGCTAACCAGAAGGCTGGCGGTTCAAACCCACCAGCCAGTCCTCGGAAGGAAGATGGGGTGATCTACTTCCGTAGTGATACTGCCTCGGAAACCCAAGGAGGGGTCGCTATGAGTCAGGACCAACTCAAGGGCACATAACAACAATTAAAAAAAAAAAAATCTGTGTTGAGCATGATGCTTGTTTAAGAAGTATAAGAAGTATCCATATGGGATGGAATTGACAGCCGTGACAGGAAAGATTAGGTAGGAATCGCAGGAAGCAGTGAGTTTATGTTAATGTGGTAAGAACCACTCAGAAAAGGGGGGTGAGAATGGTGGCGTAGTTCCAAGAATACAGTCAGTGTCACTAAACTGTCTCCGTAGAAACTGTTCAATTGGTGTACGCTTTGTTGTGTATACTTTCAATGACAACAAATAAATAAAACATAGAGGAGCATACCAAGAACATCTAGTTCCTAGGGCACAGCAGGATTCGAACACGCACCTGTCTCCCTTGAGAGGCTCTGTGCTCTGCAGGGCGGGCATTTCCTGTCTGAGGCCTCGGTCACTCCTGGGTGGACAGCTGCTCTCGGAGGAGTGTGAGGTGACGGAATTCTGGCTCCCCTGAGTCTCCTCACCAGTAAAATCCTTACCTCTTCTGGTCCTTGTGCCTGTGAGGAGAAATGAATGGACGACCGCCATCTCTGCCCACCCTTGTCCTTCTCTGACCCCATCGTTGTGATTCTGGGGCTGCTGGAGGCATTTCTGAGCTGAGGCAATCTCATTCTACAGAAATCACACTGGCTTTTACTGCTCTTTACAGGGAGAAAATAGGCTAATGCACTGTTTGCCGTGTGTGTCAGTAGCATAATCTGTCCGTAATGGGCTCAAATTGCAGTTTTAAAACCTAAGCTATGAACTTGAACTCCCCTCCAGAAATGCCCAGCACTAGCACCCTCACTTCCTATGCGTCCAGTGAAAATGCAGACAGAGGAAAAATTGGGTTCTGTCTCCCTCTGACGAGCTGCCAAACAGCAGGCTCACCAACTGGTCTCTTCACCAAGAAGAAAGAGAGTCAGGAAGAAGAGGAGGATATGGAACGTGTGGCTAATTGCCTCCGGGAATAACTGTCTCCTTTGCCATGAGACCAGAACTGGATGGTGCCCAGCTACCATGATGGAATATTTTGATCAAAAGGGGGAAAATGTGGGACAGAAAGTCAAATTCTCATAGAAGCCAGACTTTTTGGAACCATGGAGGGTGGATGAATTCCTGAAACTATTGCTGTGAGATAATCTTTAAACCTTAAACCACAAATATCCCACAAAATCTCCTTAAAACTAAACCATGGTTTAGCTTAACTACTAATGTCTGCCTTAAGTATTATGCTTTTTTTTTTTTTTTAATAACTATCTGCATGGGATCCAAATGACAACAGCAACTTGAAAAATTTCATAGGAAGCTCAAAGCACAGTAAGTTTATGTTCATGGGTGTTTTGCTTCTCTACCCACTAAAAACCAAACCCACTGCCATCAAGTGGATTCCAACTCATAGCAACCCACACGGGGGTTCCGAGGCTATAAATCTTTACAGGGGAGCTCTGGTGGCATAGTGCCTAAGACATCTGACTACTAACCAGAAGGCTGGCGGTTCAAACCCACCAGCCACTCCCTTGGAAGGAAGGTTGGGCAATCTACTTCCATAGTGATACCACCTCGGAAACCCAAGGAGGGGTCGCTATGAGCCGGGTCCGACTCGATGGCACATAACAGCAACAACAACCACCACCACATTCCTGGGATAGACTCTTGGGCCCTCTGTGCTGCAGGCACTGCTGTTGTTGTGAACCAGGCACCTTGGCCTCAGCCACTGAGATGGACGCACACAGTGACTGCACGGTGGTCTTGCCCATCTCAAAGATCATGACGGTGGTGCAGGACTGGGCAACGTTTCACTCCGTTACATGAGGTTGTGACGAATCAGAGCCAACTTGACAGAAATCAACGACAACAGTATCCCTGTGTAGCGGGCCCTGTGCCTGGGCACTGTACACACATCGTGCCACAGGAAGGCCACAGCAACCCTGTGAGGGAGACGACGTTTCCAATTCCACGGGAGGAAACATACTCAGAGATGCTCATTGACTTGCTCCAGGTCACACAGCTAGCAAGTGGCCAGACCAAGACACTAGTAACCCAGGTGGCCTGACTAAAAGCAGTCTTTTTTTAAAAAAATTTTTATTGTGATTTGGGTGAAAGTTTACAGAGCAAATTCATTTTCCATACGGCAGCTCATACACATTTTGTTTCCTGACACTGACTGCAATCCCCACAGTGTAGCAGCTCTCTTCCCACTTCCTCCCTGTGGTCACCTCTTCCACGTGTCCTTCTGTCCTGTGCATCCTGCCCCCTGAGCTCTCTCCCTGTGCAAACACTGTCCTTCTGTTCTCCCAGGCTTTATCACTCTAAGAAGTGTCTAACTAGTATAAATATTCACTCTATTGTCTATTGGTTGGCTGGAAGCCATGGGAGTGAGTTCAATTCCCAAGCTGCACTTTTAATTTCTGTGTCCCCTGGATCCCCTGCTCTGCTGGCTTCCAAGTCACCTAAGACCCACCATGACAGCCAGCACTGGATGTACCCACTAGAGAGGGAAAAGGGGACAGCTGGTACCTAGGTGAGACGTGGCAGTAGTTGTTTCCATTGTCCTGTCATTGGACAACCTGCTCCATGAGACCAGGACCTGTGCCCACCTCCCTTAACGTTCTGTCCCCAGCACAGTGCCTGACAGAAAGACGGTCAAAAACTTGTCAAATAAGGGAGTATATTACTCAAGTGTTGAAAATCGCCAACTGGGTACATAACGGAGTCAAACAGGGTTTAAGCGTTTTTGAACCTTAACTACTTTTGAACACTGCCCCAGGGATGGGCTGGGAAAGAGCCTGCCTGCCACTCCTTGTGGCCGGTGGTCTTCTAGAAGGCCCACGTAGCACCCACGACAGCTGTGCCCTGTTGAGAGTTGGCGGCCATGGTTATTTTCGTTGGGTGCTGTCACGTTGATTTCAACGTATGGCGACCCCACATGACCAAGTAGGACTGTCCCAAAGAGTTTTTCCCCATCATTAAATTTATTTTTTTCTCTCTTTAAATTGTAGTATGGGTCAAAGTTTACAGAGCAACTTAGTTTTCCATTCAAAAATTTATACATATTTTGATTTATAATATTAGTTGCACTCTCCTCAATGTAACAGCTCTCCCACTTCCTCCCGGGGGCCCCTCCCTCAGCCTAACAGCTCTCCCCCACTTCCTCCCTCCATTCCCTCAGTCAGTGTAACCGCTCTCCCCCCACATCCTCCCGGGGTCCCCTCCCTCAGCGTAACAGCTCTCCCCCCACTTCCTCCCC
>NW_006922429.1:699391-700350 GCF_000298275.1 Orycteropus afer afer
ACTCTGTCCTCTAGGGGCGCTGTGAGTCAGAATCGACTTCACAGCAGTGGGTTTGGGTTGGGTTTTGAGTCCGGAAACACTGACAGCCTTGGAAACCCTATGGGGCAATTCCACTCTGTTCTCCAGACTCACCATAGGGTCACTAAGAGTTAGAATCAACTAGACGTAGTAGATTTTGCAATGCATCATTCATTTGTATCTTTTCACCTTGGGGCTGGCCCCTGCCTCCTCAAACAAGCACGCTATTGTACAGAGTGTGCCCGTGGGTAAAACTGAGAACCCCCTTGAGATTCTGGGGCTTCCCAATCCAGGAGTGAACCCCAGCTCTATTTCGTTTTTTCACTGAAAATATAAAGTATTTTGGGTGCGGATGTTGCCTACCATAATATAAAGCAGGCAATGCGTAAGCACTTGGCTGCTAACCAAAAGGTTGATGGTTCGAACCCAGCCAGCAGCAATGCAGGAGAGAGAGAGACCTGGTGACCTGCTCCTGTAAAGATGCCAGCCTAGGAAACCCTATGGTTCTGCTCTGTCACATGGGGTCGGTATGAATTGGAGTTGACTGGATGGCTCAAAACAACAAGAGGGGACAAGAGAAGACTCTACCTCCTTAATAAAAACTAAAAAAAAAAAAAAAGAAAAAGAAAAAACCTCACTGCCCAATTGAGTCGATTCCAACTCATAGCAACCCATTTTGAGTTTCCAAAACAGTAAATGTGTGTGTGTGTGTGTGTGTATTTTTTAGTTGTGATTTAGGTGAAAGTTTACAGAGCAAATTTCCATACAGCAGTTCACATACACGTTGTCTCATGACACCGACCACAATTCACCACAATGCAACAGCTCCCTCCCACTTCCTCCCAACAGTCACCTCTTCCCTGTGTCCATCCCTCCATGCACCCCTGACCCCTGAGGGGTCTCCCTGTGCATAAACAGCCCTTCTTTCTCCCATGATTGTT
>NW_006922429.1:701925-712966 GCF_000298275.1 Orycteropus afer afer
AGTCCTTGGGTGGGACAAACACTTAACGTACTCAGCCGCTAACCAAAATGTTGGCAGTCAGATCCACTCAGAGGCACCACGGAAGAAAGCCATGGAGATCTACTTCCAAAAGTTTACAGCCATTAAAAACCCCATGGAATGCAGTTCAACCCTGGCACTGAGTTGGAGTTGACTCAGTGGCAGCTGGTACTCGGATGGGAGGAAACTCACTGTGCTCCTGAGCCCCTATTCAACCAGACTGGTGGTCACAGAAAAGAAGGGCACACACACCGGTGCTTTATTTCCTTTCATTCTCCCAACAGACCTGCTCTCTGAGGGATAAAATCAGCCTTGACTCAGACGAGGAGGACACTAAAGCTCAGAAGGCTATGAACCTCATTCAGGGTCTCCCCAAGATAAGGTGCACCGCAGTCTGTCTGGTTCCGCCCTGTCCTCTTTCTAATGTTCACACCTTCCCTGCATCGGTATCTGGTGGACACCAATGCCCAGCACATACCAGGGATGCCGTGGGCGTGGGCCCAATGACAGACACAGACCTTACACAGAGAATCAGATGCCTGATGACAGGCGTGAGCAGGGCTGTGAGGGAAGCACCAGGGCGCCTCAAGAGAGGGTCCCCTCAGCTCCTAGTGGGGCTTCGATTTTTAAGACAGTGGCATCCCAGCGGAGACCTGCCAGTGAATGAACCGGGTCAAAAGAGGCAAGAACATTTCCCCAGGCTGAGAGAGTGGGCACATGGAGGCATGATGGAGCCTGTGGTCCTGGGGGTGATGACCAAACTTTGGGATCTATCTCACCTGTAGCATAGCATCAGACTACCATTTTCAGACAGAACATTCCAGCTGCCTAGTGATGAACAGATGAGAAGGAAAATGGGATTTTGTTGTTGACAGGTGCCATGCAGTTGGCTCTGACTCACAGTGACCCCGTGGACAACAGAACGAAATAGTGCCTGGTCCTGCACCAGCCTCACAGTCCCTGCTACACCTGAGCCCATCATTGCAGCCACTGTGTCAGTCCATCTCGTTGAGGGCCTTCCCCTTCTTCACTGACCCCCCACTTTACCAAGCATGATGTCCTTCTCCAGGGACTGGTCCCTTCTGATAGTACGTCCAAAGTATGAGAGACAAAGTCTGATCATTCTTACTTCTAAGGAGCATTCTGGTTGTACTTCTTCCAAGGCACATTTACCTTCTTCTGGCTGTCCAACACCACAATCCCAATGCATCATTTCCCCTGCAGTCTTCCTTGTTCACTGTCCAGCCCTCCCATGCATACGAAGCTACTGAAACCACCATGGTTTAGGCCAGGCGCACCTCAGTCTTCAAAGTGACATCTTTGCTCTTTAATGCTTTAACCACCCCCTCAGGGGTAGAGCAGCCAGCCCTGCTCGCCCCATCCCAGGGCACCGCACGGCCCTACCCCTCCCTGCCTCAACCCATGACTCCCTGAACTCCTCCCCTCTCCCACTGGCCAAGGCAGAGACCCCCTCTCCCACTGGCCAAGGCAGAGACCCTCCTATCCATCCAATTATGAGCCTCCCTACCCACCCATCCATACCCTGACTGGCGGGTGATGGGGGTTAGAGGTTTGATAGTGGTGGTGACAAGTTACTGCACTGGGTGACGGGTGATACCAACCCGAGTGATCCCACTATCTTGGCAGCCCCTCCTCCTGAGGCAGACCCAGGGGTCATTTTGGAGTCAACTCCCCCATAGCATCAGGAGTGCAGTCCACAGCCCCCACATCCCACTAGTGACACCACTGCGTGGAGCCTCTGATGTATTTGAACCATCAGCCTTTCAGTGCCTTAACCACTGTACCAACCAGAAAAACCCATTGCCCTCAAGTTGATTCCAACTATTGCAACTTCATGTGACAAAGCAGAATGGCCCCACATGACAGTCATCTTTATAGCAGAGCCTCAGGTCCTTCTCCTGCCAAGTCTCTGGTGGGTTCGAACTACTGGCCTTTCAGTTTACAGCCAAGTGCTTAACCATCATGCCATTAGGGTTCATCACACCACCCAGGGACCCCTTTAAATACATGAAAGTGATAGCCCATGCTAAGAGGTGGGCAGGTACCCAGCACACAGTGGGCACTGGGAGATTTGGCTCTGCCACCTTTGACCAGAACTTCTTGGGTCCACATTCCAAGAGGAAGAGGCCGCATCTCCTTGTGCTCCACGTAGGGATCCAAGGTTGGCCTCCTGGTAGCAAGGCAGCTCAGGAAGGGGAGTAAATACTGATTTTAAAATGCACGTGTAAGGCTTTGCTCTGAGGGAGCATAACATTCCCGTATATAAACCAGCTTCACGCCTGGTCTTGCTAATTCCTTGAAACCCTGTCTCTCTTCCCTATTGGAACAAAACCATCAGGCTCACTCTGTGTCAGGGCTGGTAGAACCACAGAAAAGCAGGGCCCTAAAGAATCCACAAGGAGCTCAGATGGTACAGTGCCTAAGGCATTTGACTGCTAACCAGAAGGCTGGCAGTTCAAACCCACCAGCCACTCCTTGGAAGGAAGATGGGACCATCTATTTCTGTAAAGATTTACTGCCTCGGAAACCCAATGGGGGTCGCTATGAGTCACAATTGGCTTGATGGCAGTAAGTTTAGTTTTTGGCTTTAAGGAATCGACGGCTCTTCAGCATCCAAAGCCAAAGCGTTCCTGTAACATATGCCAAGGTCATGGAGAACTCGGGGCTGAGATAGCAGACTTGGAAGAGAACCAAGCAGTGAGAACTGGTCTTCCACGCTCCAGAGGAGATAATGGTTTATTTTGCTGAGGAAGGAGCATCAGCAAATCCATCCCAGCTGATCCTGTGACCTTGGGCAAGTCCCGTCACCTCTCTGGGCCTCTCTCTATATTCAAATCAAGGGGAATCATGTTCTACCCCCCAAAAAAGACACCCATTTGTCCACGAACCAACATTACCTTCAAGTAAATAATTCCTCCCAGCGTGGACACTGGAGCGTGTTACCAAAGTGACTTCATTCATTATACGTTTCAGGCTACATTCTTGCCTCTACAACGCTGCTGCCTTTTGCCAGAGGGCTGCATGGGGTAATGAGAAGGGCCCAGCTGGGGGGTCACACAGAAGTGAGCTTAGAAGTCTGAGCCAATAACTTGTTAGCTTTGTGACTCTGGGCAAGCTGTTTAACCTCTCTGAGTCTCAATTCGTCATCTCTACAAGGGGGACAGAATTCTATCTTTCAGGGTCATCATATGGATGACAAATAATATAAAACATCACCAAAAGGTCTTCCATGACAGCTTTACCGCATAATGGCCGACGGCTTGGATTCTGGACCAGACAGACTTGGATCTAAATCCAGTCCCATCACCTCTACCTGAGACCACTGGCCAGCCCTTAATAACACTGACTACACTTATGAGCTAGGAAGACAGGCCTGCTAAACTACTTCCAAATATCAGCCAAAGAAAATGCTATGGACCAGAGCAGTCTGATTCCCAAGGGATCACGGGATGGCAGAGAGACACCAGCAGAGAGACGGAGAGACTGCCATTAGACAGCGATAGCCTTACCAGCCCACAGAGGAGAAAGCTGGATGCCACTGGGCAGGCGGCTTCCTGGTGGAGTGGGTAGCCTTTGGGTGTTAATTGGTAGGAGAGACCGGCATGAGATGGAGTAGCAGGTTGGCCAGCCCACTGAGCAAGAAAGCTGAGTGTTCTTTGGGCGGGAAGATTCCTGGCAGAGTGGGTTGCCTCCAGGTATTAATCGGCAGAAATGGGGAGACCAAGAAAACTGGAAGAGGGCTGCCTGGGCTTCAAGGGTAGGACCATGGCCTTTGGAAGTGGAACCACCACAACCCCCTAGGTTTCAAAGAGTCAGACTTTCACCAACTTGGTTCTGGAGTGTGGGGCTGCTCACTCATGTGGGCCAGTGGGATGGAGCCACAGCCACTGCCCAAGAGGTAGAGGAACAGGGCCCACCAGGCCAAGGGGGTGAGGTCTAGTCAGATGAACTAGGGGACTGGAGCCACTCAGTGAAGGATTGATCTATAGAAGTGCCACCCAGTGAAGATCTGTACAAGTGCAAAATTGACAAGGGGTGGAATTGTGGTAGTTAAGGTTAATATGTCAACTTGGCTGGGCCTGGTTGGGTGGCTGGGCAGTTGGATGTAGTTATTCCCCAGGATGAGACTGGTGATCAACTCCATGGTGGAATCTACTGGAGCAGCTGAGTAGCTGCTTTAGGGATGTGGGCTGCTTCCCGCATATAAGAAGCAACTTTGAGGAAGGTCCCCAACTTATGGAATGCTTGAACCCTGCATGTAGCTGAGTCTTCATTCAGCAGCCTGTCATGTTGTCCTGCCAATCTCGGGGCTACTGACTTGAATGAATGGACTTGAATCAGGGCCCTGCCATGTTCTTTGGTAATTATTGGGACTGTGCCTTTTTACCTGTCGGCCTTGGGTCTGTCAGCCTCAGCAGCTGCCTGAGTGAAGAAATGCCTCCAGCTTCAGTGGGCCAGAAGCAAGAGGCAGAGCTGAAGCCCAAGGCAGAGGGGCTTTCACCCAGCCCCTGGAGCTGGCACTTTGAACCCGGACTTCTAAGCCTCCTAAACTATAAGAGAGTAAGTCCTTGTTTGTTCAAGCCATCCATTTGTGGCATATTCCTGTCAGAGCGGCACTAGGTGACCAAAACAAGCAGCAAAAGGCAGTAGCTGACTTAGGAGTGTGACCTGCTTCCAGTATATAAGGAGAAGCTTTGGGAAAGGTCTCTAGCTTTCTGGCACACCTGGATCCTGCACTTGGCCAAAGCTTTGTCTGGACTTGAACTTCCAGACTTCATCCTGGACTTGAACCAGTGGCCTGCATTGCTGCCTACCAGTCTTGGGATCATGCCTTTCTACCTGCTGACCTGGGGTTCATCAGACTCAGCACCCAGCAGCTGCATGAGTTAGGAGATGTGTCCTCCTTCAGTGGGCCTAGAACAAGAGGCAGAACTGAAGCTGAAGGTCAAGAGCCCTTCTCCCACTCCCTAAAGCTGACATTGAATTTTTCTCCTGAACTGTAAGAGAATAAATTCCTATTTGTTAAAGCCACCCATCTGTGGTATTTCTGTTACAACAGTGCTAGAGAACCAAGGAGCTCTGGTGGTGTAGTGCCTAAGGCGCTTGACTGCTAACCAGAAGGGTGGCAGTTCAAACCCACCAGTCACTCCTCGGAAGGAAGATGGGGCAATCTACTTCCGTAGCGATACCATCTCAGAAACCCAAGGAGGGGTCGCTATGAGTCAAGTCCGACTCCATGGCACATAACAACAACAACAACAACAACAAAGAACCAAGACACCATCCACTTCTGGTCTTTTCATTAATCCTCGGAAGAAGCAGCAGCTGGAAGACAAAAATTTGGCCCACCTCACAGATCTCCTGTGGTTACTGCTACTTGCCAGGTCTTTCTTCCAAGGCACTCCTGGGTGGCCTTGAACTCCTAATCTTCGGCTGGCAATGGAGCATGCTAGCCATCGGCACCACTCAGAGAGTTTCTCAAAATTTTAGGTTTGTATGAGTTAGTCTGACTCTGTAAGTCCCTTGAAGGCAAAGCCTGTGACAGTCTTCTACACCGTACACCTAAGTTCTGTAACAGTGTTTGCAACATTGTAGGTGCTCATGAGTTGGGTGTTGAAGGAATTTTTTTCTATGGTATAGAATTTAAGTCTATGGTATTCAAAAACCAAACTCACTGCCATCGAGTTGGACCCGACTCATAGCAAACCCCTCCTTGGGTTTCGAGGTGGTATCACTATGGAAGTAGATTGCCCAACCTTCCTTCCGAGGAGTGGCGGGTTTGACCTGCCAGCCATCTGGTAAGCAGTCAAGTGTCTTAGGCACTATGCCACCAGAGCTCCTAATGGTATTAATTTATCCAAATATTAAAGAATTCATATTGAAATACGAAAATCTTTCCCAAATCTAAAGTATAAATTTCATTATGACCATGCTTATTCTACTGCACAGATAACCCAATGTGTACTCATTTCTCTCATCTATTAAAAGGAAGCTCTGGTGCACAATGGTTAAGCACTCAGATGCTAACCAAAAGGGTCAAGGTTCAAACCCACCATCCGCTCTGTAGTAGAAAAGACCTGGTGATCTGCTCCCGTAAAGATTTACAGCCTAAGACACCCTATGGGGAAGTTCTACTCTGACTCATGGGGTCACTATGAGTTGGAATTGAGTCAATGGCACACAACAGTAATCAAAAATGTAAGCAGAAGTGCATCACCATGAATAAGTCCTGTATGTGGAACAAAATCCAGAATCCTAAACAAGATCAGACTCACAGCCTGATACAGACTTGACTTAGTCCCCAAGACTATGGCCTGAGACAGCCTTCAAGCCTGGAACTGAGCTCACCCATCACTCAACTTTCAGCCAAACAGTAGACAGGACTATAAGGGGAACAATAGCACCAAAGAGATACAATACACTCCTTAACAATCCCCCAGATGTTGACTCCGTAACAATCAACCAGATGAGATCGAAAGGGCAGCATATGCCCAAGGATGAAGCTCAGACAGCAGGAAGGGACAGGAAAGGACACAGGGAAATGGGAAACACAGGGAGGAAGTGGGAAGAGAGCTGTTACATGGTGGGGAATGCAATCAACGTCACAAAACAAAATGTGTAATGAACTGCTGAATGGAAAACCAACTTGTTCTGCAAACTTTCACCCAAATCACAATTTAAAAAAAAAAAGAATAATTCCTGTGATTAATGAGATGTTAAAAGAGATATAAATTTTGTGTAGGGGTTGCTGGACCATTACCATTTTACAAATGCAGAAAACTGGAAAAAACTTCAAAGCCACTTAGCTCATCCCTTGGATTATACATAGTGATATAAATAAATTCTGCAGTATTAATGTGTCCCAAAATAAAGATTCTATAAGGAAGTAATTTCTACAACCTTCGTGACTGTTCTCACGAGCTTGGTGACTGTTCTCACGAGCCTGAGTTCTTCTTGTGGCACCGTCGTTAAGGTATCTGGTGTTAACCAACAGGTCAGCAGATGGAACCCACCAGTTGCTCCCCAGAAGAAAGATAAGACAGCTTCCACAAAGATGTGCAGCTTTGGAAGCCCTATGGGACAGATCGACTCTGTCCTATAGGGTTGCTATGAGTCAGAATCGACTTCATGGCAGTGTCTTTTGTATAGTCTTTAATGACCTCAACCACATACTAAATTTAACACTGACGAGTAACACACTTTATACCAGTTGCCACCGAGTCAACTTCAACTCATGGGGACCTCTTGTGTGTCACAGAACTATGCTCCACAGGGTTTTCCAAGGCTGGTTTATCAGAAACACATCATCAGGGCTTTCTTCCCAGGTGCCAGTGGGTGGACTCAAACCGCCAACCTTTGGGTTAGCTGTTCATACCACACAGGGAGTCCAATATATTTCAGGTTTAGCACTGACTTGCAATGTGATCCAAAAACCATTACTTACTATGTTAACTATTGGAATTGATTTCTTGAGCTAGACCATCACAGTCATTGTCCACAGGGTTACATTTTTGACTTATTTCTGTCATCACATACATGCCATTTTGTGTTTCTTTGCTTAACATTAAAGCATAATGCTTCTAGGGCAGAGGTCTGAGGGTGTAGATAGCAGAGCCAAGACTTTCAAATCCAAGGTCACAGCAGAACTCCATTGCCAGGACACTGATGGTTCAGGAGAGGAACATGGAAGGTGCATAATTGCAAACCAAACACACTGCCGTGGAGTCAATTCTGACCCACAGCGCCCCTGGAGGACAGAGTGGATCTGCCCTGGAGGGTTTCCAAGGCTGTCAATCTTTACAGAAGCAAAGCCCAAACCACACCCACTGCCGAGGACTGGATTCTGACTCAGCGTCTCTAGAGGACATAACAGAACTGCACCAAGACATTTAACTGCTAACCAGAAGATTGGCGGTTCAAACCCACAAGTTGCTCTGCAGAAGGAAGATGGGACAATCTACTTCTGTAAAGATTTACCGCCTCAGGAACCCAGTGGGGGTCGTTATTAGCTGGAATCTACTTGATGACAGTGAGTTTTTGTTTTGTTTTGTTTTAAATCTTTATGGAAGGTTACTCCAGCATTTTTCTTCCATGGAGCAGCTGGTGGATTTGAACTGCCCACCTTTTGATTTAACAGCTGAGAACTTAGCCACTGTGCCACCAGGACTCCTTAGCCACAGGTATGCTGTTATTGTTGTTAAGTGCCAACAATTTGGTTTTGACTCACAGCAACTCTTTGCACAACAGAACCAAACACTGCCCAGTCCTGCACCGTCCTCACAATCATTGCTGTGTTTGAGCCCATTGTTGTGGCCACTGTGTCAGTCCATCTCATTGAGGGTCTTCCTCTTTTTTGCTGACCCGCTACTTTACCAAGAGCTCTGGTGGTACAGCACCTAAGGCCCTTGACTGCTAACCAGAAGGCTGGCGGTTCAAACCCACCAGTCACTCCTTGGAAGGAAGATTGGGCAATCTACTTCCATAGTGGTATCACCTCAGAAACCCAAGAAGGGGTCGTTCTGAGTTGGATCTGACTCGACGGCAGTGAGTTTGATTTTTGGCTGCTTTACCAAGCATGATGTCCTTCTCCAAGGACTGATCCCTTCTGATAACATGGCCGAAGGACATGAGATGAAGTCTCACCATTCTTGCTTCAAAGGACGTTCTGGCGGTACTTCTTCCAAGACACATTTGTTCGTTCTTCTGGCAGTCCATGGTACGTTCAATATTCTTCACCAACACCACAATTCAAAGGCAAAACTAACCACAGGTATTTGTTGTTATTTGCTGTCGAGTCGTACCCAACTCATAGCGACCCCTCCTTGGGTTTCTGAGGCAGTATCACTACGGAAGTAGATTGCCCAACGTTCCTTCCGAGGAGTGGCTGGTGGGTTTGAACCGCCAGCCTTCTGGTTAGCAGTCAAGTGCCTTAGGCACCACGCTACCAGAGCTCCTAACCACAAGTATAGGGACTAGGATTTACAACACATATTTCTGGAGACATGATTCAAGCCATAACAATGACTCACTAAAAATAAAGACTATTGAAACAGACATAGGGAGATAACTGGACAAACCTAGGGGTTGTCAACCTAAGTGATTCTCATTTATAAAGCTTCCCAAATGTCTTTCTCACACCACAATGTAACACGGGTGTGATTATGCCCAAGACAATGTGGTGCTTAAGGCAGCA
Source organism: Orycteropus afer afer (assembly GCF_000298275.1). Lineage (NCBI taxonomy): Eukaryota > Metazoa > Chordata > Mammalia > Tubulidentata > Orycteropodidae > Orycteropus > Orycteropus afer. The sequence goes on from NW_006922429.1 coordinate 711,158, forward strand.
GACATATTAAAGAAAAAAAAAAAAAGCCTCAAGCTCTGTATCAAAAATAGTTTATGTTGTTGTTGTTAGGTGCTGCTGAGTTCGCTCCAACTCATAGCAACCTGTGTACAACAGAACAAAATACTGCCCAGTCATGTGCCAACCTCACAGTCCTTCTTCCAGTAATGTATTAATTAAACAGTTCTTCTCTGTGTCCAACTTTTGCATTCCAATCACCAGTGATTATCAACACATCTTGATTGCATGTTTGGTCAATTTCAGATTGCAGAAGTTGGTAAAAATCTTCAATTTCCTCGTCTTTGACTTTGGTGGTTGGTGCATAAATTTGAATAACAGTAGTATTAACTGGTCTTTCTTGTAGGTGTAGGGATATTATCCTACCACTGACAGCATTGTACTTCAGACAGATCTTGAAACATTCTTTGTGATGATGAATGTCATGCCATTCCTCTTCAAATTGTCATTCCCAGCATAGTAGATCACATGGTTGTGTGATGCAAAATGGCCAAAACCAGCCCATTTCAGCTCACTAATGCCTAGGATATCAATCTTTATGCATTCCATTTCATTTCTGATGACTTCCAGTTTTCCTAGATTCATACTTCGTGCATTCCATGTTGCAATTATTAATGGATGTTTAGAGCTGTTTTTTCTCATTTTGAGTCGTGCCACATGAGCAAATGGAGGTACTGAAAGCTTTACTCCATCCACATCATTAAGGTCAGCTCTACTCTGAGGAGGCAGTTCTTCCTCAGTTGTATTTTGAGTGCCTTCGACCTGAGTGGACCCTCTTCCTGCACTATATCGGACAATGTTTCAGGGATACTCATAAAGTTTTCCAGTAATACATCAGAGATGGTATTGCACTGCTATTTATAAAATTTTCACTGCCTGATTCTTTGAGAAGTGGACAGTCCCTTCCTTCTGAGTCTCTCTTAGTCTGTAAGCTACACTGAAATCTGTCCACCACGGGTCACCCTACTGGTATTTGAAATACCAGTGGCACAGCCTCCAGCCTCACAGCAACACACAAGCTACCACAGTACAACAAACTGACAGACCAGTGGTGGAAATAGTTTATAGTAAAAGAAAAATCAAATTGATTAAGGATAGAATTGCAGAGCTGATAATTATAATTGCTGTTAATAAGTTGTACACCTGTAAAAAGCTGAATTAACAGAAGTTGTGTGATATATATATTTACAACAACAACCCCACCACAACCACGCCCACACAAAAAAAGGCTACTGAACCTGCTTATATACACCAAAACCTCCTAGGATTTGGGTTTCATGGGACATCCCAGTTAACTGGCCTATTGCTCAGTGTTTCTGATCCACCTCCTAATATGTTGCATAGTTCCTGGGCTCTTTAAAGTTTGCAAGTGGCCATCCAAGGTACAATTGGTCTCTATTTGCCTGGACCAACAGAGGAAAGAGAATTAGGAATGGGAGGATATTGAATGTGTAGCTAATTGCTTCCATGAACCTCGACCTCCTTTGCCAAGAGATCAGAAGAACTGAATAGTGCCCAGCTAGCATTATTGACCACTACTGAACAGAATCTTTGATCAAAAGGGGGAAAAGGCAGAACAGAATTTCATATCCTTGTGGACTCCAGGCAGGCTGGATGTATCCCTGAAACTACTGCCCTGAGATAATCTTAAAACCTCAAACCAAAAATATTCCCTGAAGACTTAACACCATAGAATGGGGAAGCTGTTGCATTGTGGTAAACTGTGGTCAATGACATGAGACAAAGTATATGTGAACTTCTGTATGGAAAGTGAATTTGCTCTGTAAATCTTCA
>NW_006922429.1:713741-718108 GCF_000298275.1 Orycteropus afer afer
GCCACTCCTCAGAAGGTCGGGCAGTCTACTTTCATAGTGATACCACCTCAGAAACCCAAGGAGGGGTCACTAGGAGTCGGATCCAAATGACAGCAGTGCGTTTGGTTTTTTTTTGTTTTTTTTTTTTGGTTAGTGTTTGAGGAGTGATGTTTCCACTTCAAACAATATACTTTTGTAGATTTTGCTAAGTATTACCTTTTTGCTTTCCAAAAGAGTAATATTTCCTCTTCCTTAATACCAGCCTCTTAGACGACATTTTGGTTATCCATTGCTACACAACAAACCACTCTGCCATTTTATTATTTCTCATGGTTCTGAGGACTGGGCGGAGCTCAGCTGGACGCTGGTCTCAGTTGAAGTCTCCCAATCAGCTGCAGTCAGAGAGCAGCTGGGCGTGTCCTGAGGATTTGGTATTAAATTTCCACACTTCCGGCACTGCAGGGACCAACAGACTACCATGCCAGGAATGGAAGAGAGGCAGAGAGCTCAGGAGCGTGAGCAGGAAAGACTGCTTTTCCCATTTAGCATTTCAGTCTACATTGTCTCCCCTCTCTGACCACCCTAGTTACGTGTGCAGGACAATGGGTAAAAGCATCACAGTGCAAAAGTCAGAACCAAAAACTCACTGCCACTTTGGCACGCTTGGACCCTGCATGTAGCCAAGTCTTCATTCAGCAGCTTGCCTTGTCGTCTGCTGACCTGGGGACTATTTACGGATTTGAACCAGTGGCCTGCTGTGTTGTCTACTATCTTGGCACTGTGCCACTTTACTTGTTGACCTTGGGTTTGTCAGCCTCGGTGGCCAGCAGCTACCTGAGTTAAGAGATGCCTCCAGCCCCAGCGGGTCGGGAGCAAGAGGCAGAGCTGAAGCTCAAGGTCAACAGACTTTTTACCCAGCCCCTAGAGCTGGTACTTTGAACTCAGACCTCTAGCCTCCTACACTGTAAGATAATAAATCCCTGTTTGATCAAGCCATTTGTGATGGTTGTTGCTGTTGTTGTTATGTGCCATCGAGTCGGACCCGACTCATAGCGAACCCTCCTTGGGTTTCTGAGGCAGTATCACTACGGAAGTAGATTGCCGAGGAGTGACTGGTGGGTTTGAACCGCCAGCCTTCTGGTTAGCAGTCAAGTGCCTTAGCCACTATGCGACCAGAGCTACATTTGTGGTATTTTCCTTTAAAGCAGCTCTCAAAATACAAACAAACTCACTGCTGTCAAGTTGGTCCTGACTCACAGCTACCCTTCCTTGGGTTTCTGAGGCAGTATCACTACAGAAGTAGATTGCCCAATCTTCCTCCAAGGAGTGGCTGGTGGGTTTGAACCGCCAACCTTCTAGTTAGCAGTCAAATGCTTTAGGCACTACACTAGACAACTAGAACAGATTAGTGACCCCCATTGGCTTTCCAAGGCTGTAAATCTTTATGGAAGTAGAGTGCCTCATCTTCCTCCCATGGGACAGCTGGTGAGTTTGAACCACTAACCTTCTGGTTTGCAGCCCAATGCCTTACCCACTATGCCACCAGAGTTCCTTAAAAGTCAGAACACAAAGATGTGGATGGATTTCAAAGGCATGAAGGTCCTTATTTACTTGTTTTTCTAAAAAAGCTCTTACTTTAGCTAGACATGAAGACGATTCCAGATCCCCCATGAAGTAGTGGGAGTCGAACACTCATGAGAAAGCTTTTGTTCGAAATCAATTCTGATCCCCACTTATGGGTGTGCACTTAATAATTACTACTTTCTTTTTTAAACACAACTTCAGCAAAGCTGGAGTGTCATCAGTACAGAAGGCAAGTGTGAAATGAAAGCCCAAGTGTATAAACAGCCCCTCTGAAAGCCAGCAAAGGGCTGGCTCTGGGCCCCACAGAGAATCAATATTTCAGATGAGCCCCAGTGCTTCAGGGAACATAATTCCATCTGGCCCAGCCCCATCCTCTGTCCTCCTCCACAGTGTTTCCTCCACATTGCACGCGGCCTCTTTACAAGCATCCTCTCCTCTTACCACCTCCCAACAAAAGAACAGTTCAGAAAACCACAGAGGGGAGTACTGTCTCCACCACACTGCCTTACCAAGGCTCCTGGCTGGGAACTTCTGGAGAGAATGTGGCACCTGGCCGAGGACTCTGCTGCCAGTCCCACCTTTGTGGTTGTGGTTAAGCACAGCCAAGTCAGCTCTAGGTCATGGTGCCTCCAGGTCCAATAGAATGAAACACAACATGGACTTGTGCCATCTTCACACTCGTTGGTATGCATGAGTCCATTGTTGCAGCTTCTGTGTATTTTGAGCGCCTTCCTGCCTAAACCAAAAACCCAAACCCACCATGACTCACAGTGACCCTTCTGACCTAGTGGGCTCACCTTGTAGCACTATAAAACAACAACAACAAACCAAACCCACTGCTATCCAGTGGATTCCAACTCATAATGACCCCCATTGGGTTTCCAAGACAATAAATCTTTACAGAAGTAGATTGCCTCATCTCCCTTCCATGGAGTGGCTGGTGGGTTTGAACCGTCAACCTTCTGGTTAGCAGTCAAAATGCCTTAGCACTATGCCACCAGAACTTCTTTCCAGCACTATATTGGCCAATATTCTATTGTGATCCATAAGGTTTTCCTTGGCTAATGTTCAAAAACTAGATCACCAAGGCTTCTTTCTTGTCTATCTTAGTCTGGAAGCTCTGCTGAAGCCTGTCCACCATGGGTGACCCTGCTGGTGTTTGAAATACCAGTGGCATAGAGTCCAGCATCACAGCAACTTGCAAGCCACCACAGCAGGACACACTGACAGATGGGTGGTGGGTGCTTCCTTTAGGAAATAGTGTCTTAAGAACATAACTGGACCCATTCCTGATCAAAACTCTCAGCAAAATAGGACTAAAAGGGACATTCCTCAACATCATAAAGGGCATTTATGCAAAACCAACAGCCAACATTATTCTCAATGGAGAGAGACTGAAACCATTCCCCTTGCAAACAGGAGCCAGACAAGGATGCCCTCTATCACCACTTCTTTCAACATTGTACTGGAAGTCCTAGCCAGGGTCATAAGGCAAGAAAGGGAAATCAAAGCCATCCAAATTGGTAAGGAAGAAATCAAACCATCCCTATTTGCTGATGATGTGATCCTGTATCTAGAAAACCCAAGAGACTCAGTCAAAAATCTACTGGAACTAATTGATTTAGCATCGTGGCAGGATATAAGATCAACATCCAAAAATCAGTTGGATTTTTCTACACCAGCAAAGAGATGGCTGAAAAAGAAATAAGGAAATCAATACCATTTACAAGAGCTACCAAAAAAAAAAATAAAATAAAATACTTGGGAATAAATCTTACCAGGGACACAAAAGACCTCTACAAAGAAAACTATAAAAAAAAACTACTTCAAGAAACCATAAAAGAACTACATAAATGGAAGAACATACCATGCTCGTGGATAGGAAGATTGAAAATTGTGAAAACATCAATTCTACCCAAAGTAATCTATACATTCAATGCAATCCCAATGTAGATCCCATCAACAGTTTTTAAGGGTATGGAAAAACTAATCACTAACTTTATATGGAAAGGAAAGAGACCTCAGATAAACAAAGCACTACTGAAGAAGAAGAACAAAGTAGGAGGTCTCACACTGCCGGATCTCAAAACCTACTACACAGCCACAGTAGTCAAAACTGCCTGGTATTGATACAATGACAGACACATAGACAAATGGAATAGAATTGAGAACCCAGAAATAGATCCATCGACCTATGGTCAGCTGATCTTTGACAAATGACTGAAATCCATTAAATGGGGAAGAGAATGTTTGTTTAATAAATGGTGCTGGCCATACTGGATATCCATTTGCAGAAAAATGAAACAAGAGGTGTACTTCACACCATACACAAAAACTAACTCCAGAGGAATCAAAGACTTCAATGTGAAACCTAAAAGTATAAAGTTCCTCAAGGAAAAACTAGGGGCAAATTTAGGGGCCCTAATATATGGCATAAATAGACTATCAAGCATAACCCAAAATTCACAAACAGCAGAAGATCAACTAGATGAATGGGACCTTCTAAAAAGTAAATTTTTATGTGCTTCCAAAGACTTCTCCAAAAGAGTCAATAGAGAACCTACAGACTGGGAAAAAATATTTGGCAATGACATATCTGACATGGGACTTATCTCTAGAATTTAAAGAAAACTCCAACACTTCAATAACAAAAAGACAAATAATCCAACTAAAAAATGGGTAGAAGACACGAATAGACACTTCATCAAAGAAGATATTGCGGTGGCCAACATATGAACAAATGCTCACAATCATTAGCCATCAGAGAGATGCAAATCAAAACAAAACAACAACGAGATACCATC
>NW_006922429.1:719763-721040 GCF_000298275.1 Orycteropus afer afer
GTGAACTGCTGTATGGAAAGTGAATTTTCTCTGTAAACTTTCACCCAAATCACAATAAAAAATAAAAAAATAAAGAACATAACTGGACGTGTTCTGAATGATCAACCAATTGGAAAAAAAAAAAAAATCTTCCCTTCTATTAGTCAGGATCCTCTTAGAGAAACAGAACCAGTTGGGTAGGTATAGACGATACAGATACGGATACAGATGGGGACTGATCACAGGAATTAGCTTTTGTGATTGTGGAGGCTGGCAATCTTGAAGCCTGTGGGGCAGGGTGGCAGGCTGGAAAGTCTTGGACACCAGCAGTGAAATTTGTTCTTCCTCAAGGAAACCTGAGTTTGCCTTTCAACTGATTCCATCAGGCCCACCCAGAATGTAAAAAAAAAGTCTTATTTAAAGTCAACTAATTATAGTTGTTAATCACATTTTCTACATCCTGTTTACTGAATAGCTTCCCAGCAACACCAAGGTTAGCGTCTGATTGAATAAGGACATTTGTGCCTAGCCGAGTTGATACATGGATGAACTATCATATCCCCCATGCTGGCCTGAAAAGCTCACGAGGTGTGGAAGTGTTGAGAGAAGACAAGGTGGAGAGAAGAGGGCACTGAGATATGGGAGTACAGACTGTGTGTTGTGGGACCGTCAGATGTACGATGTGCCTACCCTTCAGCTTCTTTCATGATGATCTTGGCTGTGGTCCTTCTGAAGGCTTTCTCATTGGTCAGGTCCAATGGTATGGACCTTGAGTAGTGGTTCTAGCATCACCAATGCCTTAGCTCCCTAGGGCTGCTATAACTACAAGTGGATGTGTGGTGGTGAAGTGTGTGTGTCAACTTGGCTGGGCCTGGTTGAGTGGCTGGACAGCTGAATGTAGTTATTCCTCACGGTGAGATAAGTAATTAACTCCATGGTATAATCTACTGTGAGCAGCTGCTTTGGGTATGTGGTCTGCTTCCTGCATGTAAGAAACAGCTTTGGGAATGGTCTCTAGCTTATGGCACACTTGAACCCTGTGTGTAACCATGTCATTGTTCAGCTGCCTGCCATGCTCCGCTGATCCTGGGACTTTCAATGGACTTGAATCAATGGTCTGCTGTGTGCTTTGGTAAAATCGGGACTGTGCCTTGTTACCTGGCAACCTTGAGCTTGTCAGCCTCAGCAGCCAGCAGCTATCTGAGTGAAGAAAAGCCTCCAGCTTCAGTGGGCCGGGAGCAGGAGGCAGAGCTGAAGCCCAAGGTTGAGGGGCTTTCACCCAGCCCCTACAGCCTGGC
>NW_006922429.1:722474-724072 GCF_000298275.1 Orycteropus afer afer
AGGATTTTTGTTTTCTTTATATTGAGATGTAATCCACACCGTAGACTGTATTCTTCAATCTTCATCAGTAAGTGCTTCAAGTCATCCTCACTTTCAGCAAGCAAAGTCATGTCATCAGTGTATCGCAGGTTGTTAATGATTCTCCTATCTTAGTTCTCTAGTGCTGCTATAACAGAAATACATGTGAGTGGCTTTAACAAATGGAAATTTATTTTCTTGCAGTTAAAAAAATAAAAACTCACTGCCATTGAGTTGAATCCGATTCATGTGGTTGTTGTTAGGTGCCGTCGAGTCATTTCCGACTCACAGCGACCCCATGCACAGCAGAACAAAACACCACATGATCCTGTGCCAGCTCCATGATCCTTGCTATACTCGAGCCCACTGTCGCAGCCACCGTGTCAATCGATCTCAGTTAAGGCCTTCCCCTCATTCATCGACCCTCCACCTTACCAAGCGTAACATCCTTCTCCAGGGAATGGTCCCTTCTGACAACATGACCAAAGTAGGTGAGTCAAAGTCAGGCCATTCTTGCTTCCAAGGAGCATTTTGGGTGCACTTCCTCCAGGACAAATCTGTTAGTTCTTTTAGCAGTACATGGTACTTTCAGCATTCTTCACCAGCACAACTCAAAAGCATCAACTCTTCTTCGGTCTTCCTTATTCATTGTCTAGGTCTCACATGTATATGAGGTGACTGAAAACACCATGGCTTGGGTTAGGTGCACCTTAGTCTTCAAAGAGATATCTTTGCTCTGCAGCACTTGAAAGAGGTCTTTTGCAGCAGATTTGCCCAGTGCAATACGTCATCTGATGTCTTCACTGCTGCTCCCATGGGTGTCGATTGTGGAACCAAGGAATAGGAAATCTTTGACAACTTCAAAAATCTTTTCTCCTTTTATCATAATGCTGCTTATTGGTCCACTTGTGAGGATTTTAATTTTATGTTGAGATGTAATCCATACTGCAGACTGAAGTCTTTAATCTTCGTCAGTAAATGCTTCAAGTCATCCTCACTTTCAGCAAGCACAGTGGTGTCGTCTGCATATTGCAGGCTGTTAATGATTCTTCCTCCAGTCCTGATGCCACATTCTTCTTCATACAGTCCAGCTTCTCGGGTTATTTGCTCAGCATACAGATTGAATAGGTATGGTGAAAGGACACAACCCTGACACACTCCTGATTTTAAACCATGCAGTATGCCCTTGTTCTATTCAAACAACAGCCTCCTGACCTATGTACAGGTTCCTCATGAGTACAATTAAGTGTTCTAGAATTCCCATTCTTCTCAATGCTATCCATAATTTGTTATGATCCACACAACTGATGCTTTTGCATAGTCAATAAATCACAAGTAAACATCTTGCTGGTATTCTTTGCTTTCAGCCAGGATCTATCTGACACCTGCAATTACATCCCTCATTCCACGTCCTCTTCTGGATCTAGCTTGCATTTCTGAAAGCTCTCTGCCAATGCACTGCTGTAACCGTTTTTGAATTCTCTTCTGTAAGATTTTACTTGCATGTGATATTAATGATCTTATGTGATAATTTCTACATTCTGTGGGATCACCTTTCTTTGGAATGGGTACAAATATGG
>NW_006922429.1:724802-726389 GCF_000298275.1 Orycteropus afer afer
AATTCAGGAGGGCTAAAACCAAGGTCATATTTTGGCTCTCGTGGACTTGTTTTAATTGTCTTCACCTTCAACTTGAACTTGCATATGAGTAGTTGATGGTCTGTTCCACAGTCAGCTCCTGGCCTTTGGCTAAAGATACTGAGCTTCTCCATTGCCTCTTTCCACAGATGTAGTCGATCTGATTCCTGTGTACTCCATCTAGCAAAGTCCACGTGTATAGCCACCCTCTGTGTTGCTAAAAAAAAAAAAGTATTTGCGATGAATAAGTAGTTGGTCTTGCAAAATTCTGTCATGAGATTCCCAGCGTTATTTCTATCATCAAGGCCATATTTTCCAACTAGTAATAATTCTTCTTCATTTCCAACTTTTGCATTCCAGTCACCTGTGATAATCAACACATCTTGATTGCATGTTTGGTCAGTCTCAGACTGCAGAAGTTGGTAAAAATATTCAATTTCCTCATCTTTGGCTTGGGTGGTTCAGTGTGTAAATTTGAATAAAGTAGTATTAACTAGTCTTCCTTGTAGGTGTATGGATACTATCCATATCCATATCACTGACAGCACTGTACTTCAGGATAGATCTTGAAACATTCTTTGTGACAATGAATGTCACGCCATTCCTCTTCAATTTGTCATTCCCGGCATAGTAGGTCATATGGCTGTCTGATTCAAAATGGCCAAAACCAGTCCATTTCAGCTCACTAATGCCTAGGAGATAGATCTTTATGCATTCTTCCATTTCATTCTTGACAACTTCCAGTTTTCCTAGATTCATACTTCATACATTCCGTGTTCCGATTATTAATGGATGTTTACACATTGTGGCACAACTCAAGATGAGAAGAAACAGCTGCAGTTCATATGACTATTATTCAAATTTATGCACCAACCACTAAAGCCAAAGATGAAGAAATCAAAGATTTGTACCAACTTCTGCATCTGAAATTGACCAAACATGCAATCAAGATGCATTAATTATTACTGGTGATTGGAATGCAGAAGTTGGAAACAAAGAATCATCGGTAGTTGGAAAATACGGCCTTGGTGATAGAAATGACAGCAGACATCGTCTGGCAGTGACATGCAGGTTAGGAGCTGGCTGCCCTAGACGACATGAAAACAATTGAAGGTACAGTCTCTGTCTCGAAGGAGCTGATGATGGAGAGGTGAGATATACTAAGCATTCAAGTAACTACATTCAAAGTAAAACCAAAACACCAAATGCCATAGAATAAGTAAAATGGCAGGGATAGATATAAGTAAAATAAAAGGGAGAAGTTCACCCAGCTGGGCTAAAGAAAGGCTTCACAGAAGAGGAAGTACTTGGGTTAAGGCTTGAAAGATGACTCTAGGCTCCAGGCAGAAACCATGGTATGAATACTAGCTCTAGTGGAGAATACTACAGAACAGGGTTGGAGAACAGGATGTAGTCTGGTTTGGCCACTGGGAGGTGTTGCGTGAAGAGAGAGTTAAAGATGTCTGATTACAAAGAACAGAAAGCTGCCCTAAAACACGTCTACCTAAATTTCTAGATAGGTTAAAAAAAAAAAAAGACACACACACACACACACACATTGTTCTGGTT
>NW_006922429.1:726988-728739 GCF_000298275.1 Orycteropus afer afer
GTTTCCGAGGCAGTATCACTAAGGAAGTAGATTGCCCATCTTCCTTCCGAGGAGTGGCTGGTGGGTTTGAACTGCCAGCCTTCTGAATAGCAGTCAAGTGCTTTATGCACTACACCACCAGAGCTCCTATATATATATGTGATATACCAAAGATTCTTAGTGGTTGCCAGGGATGGGAGGGAGGGGAAAAGGGGAAGCTTTTTTTTGTAGGCCATAGGGTTTATGTTGATGGTGGTGTATATTTAGTAAAAGGAGAGTAATCATGGTGGCCTAGCATGCAAAATGTCATCAATGTTCCTGAGCTATAACTGTGGAAGTTGATATTGGTGAATGTCTTGTTGTGTATGTTTTCACCACAATAAAAGTAAAAGAAAAAAAAAAGCCACATCCATCTATGAGTCCCTGGGAAGGAGTGCTGGTGGTGCAGTGGTTAAAGCGTTTGGCTGCTAACCAAAAGGTTAGTAGTTCAAACCCACCAGCTGCTCCATGGAAGAAAAATGAAGGACTCTGCTTCCATAAAGATTTATAGACTTGGAAACCCAACGGAGGTCGCTATGAGTTAGAATTGACTCCATGGCAATGAGTTTGGTTTTGGAAGCATCCCTGGGTGGTACATATGTTTAATATGCTCAGCTGCTAACTGACAGGCTGGAAGTTCAAGTCTGTTCAGAGGCACTTTGGAAGAAAGCCTTGGCAATCTACTTCTGAAAAATCATCCATTGAAAACCCTATAGGACATTTCCAGATCAGCAGAAATTAAGGGAATTTGTTAAAAGCAGACCAACCTTACAAGAAATGCTAAAGGGAGCCCTTTGGACAGAGAAGCAACAACTGCCAACAACTGACCATTAACACACATGATGATATAACCCAGAAACCAACCCAGCTATGGAAGTATCCAAAGTAAATAAACCTACAAAACTGTAAACTGGGAAACAGACATATCCATTGACAAATGAGGACAACTACAAGCCAAAAAGAGGGGAAAACTGTGTCATTACAGAACTTCTAGATGGTAGCGATGTCAAGACAACTACAAGATAGAACAGACTGTTCTAAACTTGGGAAGAAAACTAGAAATCACAGGGTAGCCTCAAAGAAAAATGATAAATCTTCACATCAAAGTAAAAAAGAGGACCAGCATAAATATTTAGCAAATACTAAAACAATAGCAACAAAGGAAGTGATAACATGATTCATAAACAAAACGAGCTCAGCACAGAAAATTATATGGAACGAAGAAACTGACTCCACAAAAAAACACATAACAAAAATGACACCAACAAATTCATATTTGCTGATAATTACATATCTGGCAAGGGACTTATCTCTAAGATTTATAGAAAACGCCAATGCCTCAACAGCAATTGAAAAACGGGCAGAAGACATGAATAGACACTTCACCAAGGAGGATACCCAGGTGGCCAGCTAACACATGAAGAGATGCTCACAATCATTGGCCATCAGAGAGCTGCAAATCAAAACAACAATGAGATATCATCTCACTCCAGCACTGATGGCAAGGTTCAACAAGACAGAAAATAACAAATGCTGGCAGCGATGTGGAGAGATTGGGACTCTCATACACTGCTGGTGGGACTGTGAAGTGAGACAAACACTGTGGAAAGCAGTATGGCGATTCCTTAGAAAGCTGGAATTGGACATACCATTTGACCCAGCAATCCCATTACTAGGTATATATCCTAGAGAGGTGAGAGCCAGGATAGGAACAGATATATGCACACTCATGT
>NW_006922429.1:748282-749106 GCF_000298275.1 Orycteropus afer afer
GGCAGCACCAGGGGTGAGCCTGACACCAAGGATCAGTGTTTATTTATAAACTGGGGGCGGGGGCAGGGAAGGGACTCCATGGGGTTTGTGGCAGCCTTTTTTTTGTTAAATTAATTTTAGTGAAAATACACACACAATGTGCATCCATTCATCAGTCTCCACATGCATCGCTCACCGACATTGCTTATATTGCTTCACGCCATGTCACCATTCTCACTGTCTGTCCCCATGTTGTTTCACCACCGTTGACTTAGACTCACTGCCTCCTGAATTCTCGTCTGTGCTTTAATGTTACTGTTGTCAATTTGATTTCATATCGTTAATTCTTTAAAAGAGCTAAGTGATCAAGAAGGTTGGGCAATCTACTTCCGTAGTGATACCACCTCGGAAACCCAAGGAAGGGTCGCTATGAGTCAGGGCCAACTTGACGGTATACAACAAAAACAAAAGTTATCAAGGGGAACATTCTTTACTAACTTAGCTCAACAGTGGCTTAGTTTTAAGATGACTTCAGGGGATAATTTTGGTTAAGGGTTTGAAGATTTTCTCACAGAGGTAGGTTTGAAGGTTTCTCCAGTTTTTGTAGATCCAATAAGTCTGGATTCTGAAAGAATTTAAAAATTTGTTCTACATTTCCCCCCCTTTTGATTAGAATTTATGTATTGATTCCTTGATTGAAATGTTCAGTAACAGTAGCCAGACACTGTCTAGGCCTCTAGTCTCCCAGCTAAGGAGGCAGTAGTTCATGGAGGCAGTTAGATCTGCAGTCCAGTTCCTTCTCCAGTTCCTGGGTCTCCTTCTTCTGTGCAACAGCCTTTTATTTT
>NW_006922429.1:750947-752010 GCF_000298275.1 Orycteropus afer afer
AGCTCTGGTAGCTTATGCTTAAGGCACTTGACTGCTAACCAGGAGAGTGGCGGTTCAAACCCACCAGCCACTCCTCGGAAGGAAGATGGGGCAATCTACTTCCGTAGTGATACTGCCTTGGAAACCCAAGAGGGGTCTGTGTGAGTTGGGTCCGACTGGATGGTACACAACATCAACAACAACAAGAACAACAACAGGTGAAAGGTTGGCAGTTGGAACCCACTTAGTGGCTCCACAGACAACAGTCCTGGTGATCTGCTCCTAGAAAGATGACAGCCAAGAAAACCCCACAGAGTGGTTCTCTGCACACATGGGGCCATAGGCGTTGGAGGCCGACTGGGTGCCAGCAAACAACAGCCTTGGAGTCACCAGGAGTTTTGACGGAAGAAGCACTGGAGAGACCGTGAGTCAGGTGCGAACTTGCCCAAGCACGAGGAGAGAGGCCCTGAGGTCTCCCGATGACTGTAACAGGGATTGACAGGAGCAGTCAGTGGGACGTCCTTCCCCATCCCTCCTCTTTCCAGCCCCTGGCCTCCCCACGGTTCTGCAGCTTCTCACGTGAAACAGAAGAATGACTTTCTTGAGTGGCTACTGAGGACCAGGCACGCGTGAGGCATTTTTCCTTCTTTAAGCCTCGTGATGAAGCTGCCAGGCGAGCTATCGTTATCATTGGAAATGAATCAGAGAGCTTGAGTGACTTCCTCCAAATCACGTTGTTGTTGTTGTGTGTTGTGTCGATTCCAGAGAGCTGAGTTTCTTCTCAGGGGTCTCTGACTGCAGGTCTTCATTCAGTGAAACTGATGGGAACCCGGACTCAGTGGGACTGCCTTCTGTTTCCGGGTCTTGCCACTTTTGACAGGATGCAGTCTTACCACTTTCCTGTCACTCCTTTTAGTGGGAAATACCCGTGTTCTCCTCTGACAGGTTTCTGCTTTACGCACGTCCCAGCTTTCACAGTTTTACTGTACCACATGTTGTTGTTGTTATGTGCCATCTAGTTGGACCCAACTCATAGCGATCCCTCCTTGGGTTTCCGAGGCAGTATCACTATGGAAGTAGATTG
>NW_006922429.1:752990-756119 GCF_000298275.1 Orycteropus afer afer
GGGTTTGAACCGCCAGCCTTCTGGTTAGCAGTCAAGTGCCTTAGGCACTATGCCACCAGAGCTCTTGATCTTTGGTATGCCATCAGATCATTGATAAATTGGTAGCAGTCAATTCTATTAAACGTATATAGATTGATGTTTATGATTCACTGGGGGTTTTTGTATTGCACCATCATAAGTAAACCCCGTGGATGATGTTTGCTCTTGAAGCTGGCCTTAGAAGATCCATGGAAGATGCAGGAAGTCCCCAGGTCACAAACATCTGACAACTCATACTTGCTCTTTGCAAAAGGTGCATGGGGCAGCCGCCTCTGACCTCCTCTAGCTTCACAAGGGGGAGAGAGAAAGGAGCAACACCAGCAGCCCAAAGCTGATTCCTACGAGGCCAGACGTGCTGCCACCTCCATACTTCGCACCAACCCTGATGCCAGCTGTCTCCCCCACGGCACTCCTTCTCTTCTGGGTTCGGTGATTCATTGTAGTGGCCACACAGAACTCACAGATAATACTCATGATCATGGGCTTTATTAGGGAAGTAACAGGCTACAGGTCAGGCTCAGGAACACACTCAGGATACAATTCTTTACTCAGGACAGCCTCCCCTCAGCCATGTCCAAAGCCATGCCTCTCTTTGTCCCCTGGCCTCCCAGGCTGGTCTCTGCCCTGCTCGGGCAAGTGTTACAAAGCTCTTTCTGCTCTGGTGATAGATGCACCCGGATGCACCCCACTCTCTGCCAGCAAGCCTCCTGCCCAGGGGCACTCAGCTTTCTCAGTCCGTGGGCTGGCAAGCCTGCTGCTCTGTCTTGTGCCAGTCTCTCTGCCCTCTGCCAGGGAGGTCCCCCACAGGAATCCTGGGTCCAAGGACGAGTTTCACTCTACCTCCAGCTCATCTCTCTTGATGGCAGTGAGATCCCCTTTTCTGCCTTTGGGATGGCTCATTTTAAGCCTAGTGAAATGTTGTTCGGTGCCGTGGGTCAGCTCCGACTCATAGCGACCCCGTGTCCAACAGAACGAAACACTGCCTGGTCCGGTACCAGCCCCACAATCCCTGCTGTACCTGAGCCCATCGTCGCAGCCACTGTGTCATTCCATCTGGTTGAGGGCCTTCCCCTTTTTCGCTGACCCTCCACTTTACCAAGCATGACATCCTTCTGCTGGGAAATGGTCCCTTCTGACAACATGGCCAAAGTGAGATGAAGTCTGGCCATTCTCACTTCCAAGGAGCATTCTGGCTACACTTCTTCCAGGACAGATCTGTTAGTTCTTCTGGCAGTCCATGGTACTTTCAATATTCTTTGCCAGTATTTCACAAAACTGAGCAATCGCCACATTAGGGTTCCATACACCTCATTGCCGTGGTCCCACCCCTTCAAAGTTACCATGTACCTTATTTACATCACTAACAAGCTATCCAGGCCCCTCTGTGGGCCACAGAGCACCACCCATTTGCATAGTTCTACCCGGTCATCTGGTGGGAGTGACAGAGACCACGGCTGGAAGAGCCATGCCAGTAATTCACTGCATTGCACTGTTTAATGTTATGTCTACTTGTCCTCACTTTGAAATAATTGAACCAACCCCTACTTGCCACACATTCTTCATCACAATTGCCTTTGCCTGTTGAACACGCACTTTTCCCCTGCAGTAAAGTAAGGCCAAGTAAGAAGTGTACACACCTGTTCTGACTCACATGCCGAGGCGGCTTAAAGACACCTTTAGGAACGGTCTTGTTCCTACCTGGGGACTGCCTGTAATCAAGTGGAAAGGCATGTGGGGAAGGAAACTGGGAAGCTGTAGCACTGTGCCGATGTGGTCAACTGTCCGAATGGCATCTTGTACTGGGACAGTCCCTCCATGACTTAGTTTGGCCAGGGCCAGACCCACATTTCCTGCTCATGGTATTGGAGTCCAGGGACCAGTTTTCCTTAACATTCACAGGTAACAGTCCTGAGGCTACCACTCCCCCCCACCGCCGCCACCATGTACCATGGGGTCAGACCGTGGGAATAAATGATTGATTGCAGTAGGCTTTTCTCCCTGTTTCCTTAGGATGGCTGCTTGGTTTCTGAAGAGATTAGCAGCACTACGAGCCCTAAAGACAGAAAGTAGCTGCATCACAGGACGTTTGGGGAAAGAGCTCGTGCAGAACACGGCACTGGGACCATCTGTCACCACGTCAGCCCCGAGGCTGCCCTGCCTAATTCACACACGAGCGTTCAGTGTGGCCGAAGACCCCCAGGATGCCAGAAAAAAGAAAAAAACGACTGAAACAGCTTTTACTAACACTGGGAGGAAAATCAGTGAGCGGATTATCCACGTGATTGACGAGAAGGGGCATGATTTGGGGGACATGCACCGAGCAGACGTGATTAAGCTCATGGAGCAGCGGGAGCTGAGGCTTGTTAAAAGGAGTGGCAGCACAGAGCATCCCCAGTACCAGCTCATGACAGGACTCCAGATTCACGAGGAGCGAATGAGGATCAGGGAGCGGGACAAGGCCACAGCTAAGACGGGTAGGTACACTGCAGTTCACTCCAGGGACAAGGCCACACCTGGACAGGTAGGTGTTTTGCTGTTCACTCCCTGAATTCCCGACGTTTACCCATTAGCTGTCTAAATTCTGGCATTTGCCAGGATTCCGTGACCATGGGAAAGTGAGAAACTGGAAATGGACACATCCACGGTCCCAGCCACCATTTCAGTGTCTTTTGAATTCCCTCATCTCACTCATTTCCATTCCTCTTTTTATGATTGTCCTTGATACACTACATCCACTGTCTCTTCCTTTCAGTCTGTGTAAAATGAGAGGAAAACAAGGCAAATGTGACCAAAATGATAGCGATACTTTCCCTTTATTTCCTAACCTCCTGGGGGGCAGAATAGCGGACCTCATATGTTGTCATTGAGTCAATCCTGACTCACAGCGCCCCTAGAGGACAGAGTGGAACTGCCCCACAGGGTCTCCAAGGCTGTCAATCTTTACAGAAGCAAAGCCCAAACCACACCCACTGCCGTGGAGTCCATTCTGACTCATAGCGCCCCTAGAGGACAGAGTGGAACTGCCCCACAGGGTTTCCAAGGCTGTCAATCTTCACAGAAGCACACTACCCCTTCATTCTCCCATGGAGC
>NW_006922429.1:759441-760740 GCF_000298275.1 Orycteropus afer afer
TAAATCTTTTCAGAAACAGATTGTCCCATCTTCCTTCCACAGAGTGGCTAGTGGGTTTGAACTGTTGACCTTCCAGTTAGCAGTCAAGTCCCTTATCCACTATGCCACCAGAGCTCCTTAAAGGTAGCATTGTTGTGCCATCAAGTCAGACCTGACTCATAGCGATCCCTCCTAGGGTTTTTGAGGCCATATCACTGCGGAAGTAGATTGCCCCATCTTCCTTCTGAGGAGTGGCTGGTGGGTTTGAACTGCCAGCTTTCTGGTTAGCAGTCAAATGCCTTAGGCACTACACCACCAGAGCTCCTAAAGGTAGCATTAGGTGAGTGGTTTTCAACCCAGGTGCCATGTTAGTCACCTAGGCCCAACCTAGGTATCTACACTTTTTTTAAAGCACCTCAAATGAGAACCAGTGCACTGGGCTGTTTTTGGGATAAGGACATACTTTGCCATTAAACCTACTGTTTTATGTTTCTGCCAGAGGGTCATATGGGATAAAACCTAGGCCCCCGCCTCAGTGGACACGAGGGAATGTGGATTTATGACTCAGGCCTTTAGTGCCTCAGTTGAGTTCCACGGAATGTGTAACTGCTCGGTTACTGTAGGAGTTTTACCAACCAGACACATACGGATGATTAGCTAGTTGCTTAAGTAGCAACTCGGGAATGCTGATTTTTAAGTGTGAGGGCAGTGACATTAGAAAGCATAGAGGACGCTGATTTTCAGTTATCTTTCGGCCCTTTGCCTTTTTTAGGAGGCGCTATTTAACCAAATCCTCCAGACAATGCCCGGAACAGCTACCTTCTCGTCCAAGCCGCAGGCCGTCAGAGGAGGCAAGGCTGTGACGTGTGTGCTTCGCCACATGAGCAGGAAGGAAGAGAGCGCGTACAGAGACGCCCAGGGGGCCCGGCAAGGGGACGTTCTCAACAAAGGACAGGACAGGCCACCAGACGCTCTCCATCAGTGATTTTAATAAAGATACATGTGCTTCTGAGAAAAAAACCTGAAACCCTGAGCCCTTGGTCTGTCCTTTCCACAGGGCCACCTGACTGTCAGCTCAGGGTGAGGACTGCAACTGTCGACAGCACCTTTCTTTGTGCACAGGTCGGCGGCGCGCCATCTTCAGGCAAAGATAAGCCTTGTCCCCGCTGCTGCTTGGGAGGGATGTAGCCGCTGAGGTGCGAGGCCAGACTCCGTCTCGCACGCGATGGTTTTACCTTTGGAAACAAGGAAAAGAGCAGACAGTTGGAATTCAGAATTAAGGAGCTCTGGTGGTATAGTACCTAAGGCATCTGACTGCTA
>NW_006922429.1:761550-763850 GCF_000298275.1 Orycteropus afer afer
AGCCACTCCAAACTCCCCTGTCTAAACAGCGTCCTAAACACCATGGAAACCTGGCCAGATTCTGGCTGTGCATTAACAGGACTCTGTCAGCTCCAGCTTGTTTCCAGTGCCCTGGACCCAGGCGGGGCCGGGCTCCGCTCTCCCTTCTGCCTGAGAGCTCCTGACCAGCATCCCCAAGACCACCCACCAGTGAGGGAGAATCTGAAACCCCACGGGCCCCTCCAGCCTATGAACCAGCCAAGGACCAGGGCAGAGTCCCGAAGGCCTGCTTGTGGCCCACGTCCTCGCTCAGTCCCTAGGGATGGCCTGAAAGGAAGCCCACAGCAATGGCATGCTCTCATTACTGTGCTAACACTGAGCCCGTACGGCCGGTGCTTCTCACACTGAGCAGGCCTAAGAGCCACAGGGAGGGCCTGTTAAAGCAGACCACCAGCCCCACCCAGAGCTCCGGAGTCGCCGTTCCCAGCCCAGGGCCACGTTCTGAGCACCGGCCGGTCTGCCTGTTCCATGGACTGCAGTTAAGAGGGGCTACCTGGTAAAGCAGGGGTGGCGGCCTAGAGCCCTACTGACCCAGCCCCCCCATGGCTCCTCTCTCTGAAACCACAGGGTCCCCACCCTGGAGCCCAGGACCCCAGCTGGACCCCAGCCCTGCTGACCCAGCCCCCCGTGGCAGCCACAGGGACCCCACCCTGGAGCCCAGGACCCCAGCTGGACCCCAGCCCTGCGGGACGGCACGTGTGGAGCTGAGCCCTTACTTTCATTGCAAACGCTTTGCCACACCCCGCGTGTTCACACAGAAATGGGCGCTGCTCCTCGTGGAAGGACAGGATGTGGTTCTGCAGGTTGAACACAGTCGTGTAGGTCCTTCCACAGCCCTCTCTCGGACAGCGACACACATCCCGTTCTGGGGCATGCGTTTTCATGTGTTGCTTAAGATAATCTTTGCGTTTGAACGTTTTCCGGCATACTTCACACCTGATTTCCTCTGGAGGCAGACAAACAGACATACTCGATTACTCCAGATATCACCATATGGGAAACGTGAAAACAGAACGTATAATGGTCAGTACCTAAAGCCGCAGGGCCATACACAAGTCAGGAATGTCAGCGGAAACCCTAACAGTCACCCGAGCGGTTACTGACTCCTTTCCCCCAGGCTCTGTTCTCGCTTGCTGAGGAGAAAGGGCTGTCGGAGAGTGAAACGGACCAGGTACAAGCTGGTCTTCCAATGCTCGCAACACCATTTGCCATCTGCTCCACAGAACAGTAGCGCCTCCCACGTTCGCTTACGGAGGCCTGTCAGACCTGGCGCCTCCCTGACTTTGGGCCACACAGCGCTCTGTCTCACCTGTGAGCCGAAACCTAGGTGACACGCCTAACTTGGGGCCCGAGGCTCAGTACCAGCACCTTACAACACACTGTAACAACATAGCAGGAACGCTTTTATTTTCAAGCACATACTTAATCTTATTCATTGTTAATTTCCTTTTTGGTGAAAATATACCAAAAAACCAAACTCATTGCCATCAAGTCGATTCCGATGCACAGCGACCCCCATCTGGTTTCCAAGGCGATAAATCTTTACTGAAGTAGATTGCCCCATGTTTCTTCCATGGAGTGGCTGGTGAGTTTGAACTGCCAACCTTCTGGTCAGCAGACAAATGCCTTAGGCACTACACCACCAGAGCTCCTTGGTAAAAATATACACACACAAAAAACAGACCCAACCATTTCTACGGGTACCACTCAGTACGCAGATGACAGTTCTCAGGTGGTTAAATGGGTATTTCCTGTTTTACTCCCCACCACGTCAGCCCTGCAGGGGTGAACACTGATGCCGCACCATCCACCATCAGCCTTACCTTGGTGTGCTACTCTTACGTGTTTCAGGAGCTCCGTCCATGTTTTTGCCACAAAGGAACATTCCTTTTGACACTTATAGCCTATTTAAAAAATAAATACATAAATAAGATACTTTTTTAAAAAAATTAATTGGTGTATTTTATGAATGCTCAGTATCAATGCTGACTCATAGTTACAAGGAAACTTACACGGATACATGACTTTCTCCATCTCTCAAAAGTACTGTACTGTACTGTACTGTCACTCTCAAGCAAACCTGTAACCCAATTGCTGTTAATTCCCATTCATGGCAACCCTAGAGACATAGTAGAACTGCCCCATAGAGTTTCTAAGGCTGTCAATCTTCACAGAAGCAAAGCCCAAACCACACCCACTGCCCTGGAGTCAATTCTGACCCACAGCGCCCCTAGAGGACAGAGTGGAACTGCCCCAGAGGG
>NW_006922429.1:764595-765685 GCF_000298275.1 Orycteropus afer afer
ACTTGTCTGTCAGTTTGTTGCACTGTGGTGGCTCATGTCTTGCTATGAGGCTAGAGGCAATGCCACTGGTATTTAAAATACCAACAAGGTTACCCATGATGGACAAGTTTCAGTGGAGCTTCCAGACTAAGATAAACTTGGAAGAAGAAAGGGGCTGTCCACTTCTCAAAACAACTGGCCGGTGAACACCTCATGAATAGCAGTGAAACACTGATACAGTATGGAAAAACTTTATGAATAACCCTGAAACTCTGTACAGTGGCTGCAACGATGGGCTCAGGTATAGCAAGGACTGTGAGGCGGGCACAGGAGCAGTGCTTCGCTCTGTTGTACACAGGGTCGCTGTGAGTTGGAGCCCCTTCTGAGTCTCCCATTCCAGGGCTCTGATCTGTACTTCTCCCCATTCCAGTTACTTCCACCCACATTTTACAAACTTTGGTCTGTTCCAATCCCACTGCATTGGCCATGAATGAACATGCTGGAATTGGTTCAGAGCCCTATTACTAACCACTTTGGCCAAGAGCATAAGTTCCAACTAAGCCGAATGGTGCCCCCTCTGTGCCTAATTTTAACCTCCTTTCCCCTATGTACATTTTCTTTGTATGACCAAAGAATAGAATAAAAAAGCACTGTAATCAAAGAATTAAGCAAGTACTCTCCGTTGCAGGTGTCATGCTCCAAGTGAGGGTCATGAAAGACCACCTGTACATACCCTCATGGACCTTCTCATGTCGTTTCAACCTGCTGGGGGACTCAAAGTGTCTTCCACATCCTTCATGATCACACCTGGGTGACGAGCACACAAAGGATTAGCCATTTCAATGCAGATCGCGATTGAGGGCAGATGTTACTGTGTCCACTGCTCCCACCAGGGTTACCTCCTCATCCCACAACCAAACCAGCCACGTAAAAGTAGACTGAAAATTTAGGCCTAATCATAGGCAAAATGCAGGTTACCTGACTGGCTTAGGGTCAAACCTGTTTGCAAAAGAAAAATTACATTACAACCACTCCTCATTTATCAACTATCTCGTTATCCAAAGTTTTGCATTTAGAACAGTAAAATATCTACTATCTGACTATTTTGTGC
>NW_006922429.1:766620-767152 GCF_000298275.1 Orycteropus afer afer
AAGTTCTATTTGAGAAGTCAGTCATTTCTCAGCCTTTTCTTCAAGCTGAACCACAATTCTACCAAACTTACAAATTATCAAGTACATTAAAAATACTTGTTGTAGAGAAATAAAAGCAAAATAAAACTTTTAGAAAAGTCTCCAATATGGAAACAGGTACACCTGTGCAGGTGAACAGGAAAGTATTCATTAAGAAATAATTTCAAGATATATACCGTAAAGAAGTGAGAGGCAGGACACAGATCCATGCACACCCGTGTTCATCACAGCACTACTCACAAAAGCAAAGAGATGGAAACAATCGAACTGCCTGTCAATCGAATGGGTAACCAAGCTGTCGCACATACACAGTGGAATACTATGCAACCCTGAAGAATAATGCAGAATCTGCAAAATACTGCGTAACGTAGATGAACTTGGAGGACATTATGCTGAGTGAACTAACAATCACAGAAGGACAGATATTGTATTAGTCTACTATTTGTAAAAAGTCAAAGAAAGGTTTATACATGGAACAAAACTTTGTTTGTTG
>NW_006922430.1:0-645 GCF_000298275.1 Orycteropus afer afer
TCATGTGGTTCTTCTCCTTTGTTTTATTTACATGGTGAATGATGTTGATTGCAAATAAGAGTTTCTAATTGTCCTTATTTTGAGATTATATATGGTTAAGAAGATGTTTATAACTGCCAAGTTGACAAGGGGTGGACTGTGGTAGTTGTAGTTTTGTGTCAACTCAGTTGGACCACAATTCTGTGTGGTTTAATTAATTCTGATGTGGATTATTCCAATGATAGGATTGGATGTATATGTTTTGAGCAGCCAATCCGTTGAAAGGGAGTTTCCCTAGGGGTGTGGACTTTTTCCAGTGTATTTATGGATATCTTGGGAAAAGAGACAGTCTTCTGTGGATCACTATCGTGTTTTGCGTACAACTGTCCATGAGTGAAAATCCACCATGTGGCCTGGAGATCTTGGATTCATCATTCATTGGAAGTAACAGCCAGTATACTGCCTGCCAACCTTGAGCTCATCAGCCCCTGCAGCTGCGTGAGTTGGGAAAAGCCTCCAGCTTGACATTTGATTCAAGAACTTGGGATTTGCCAACTTCTGTAAGTGTGTGAGGAGCTCTGGTAGCATAGTGGCTCAGGCACTTGACTGCTAACCAGAAGGCTGGTGGTTCAAACCCACCAGCCACTCCTCGGAAGGAAGATGGGG
>NW_006922430.1:2015-10788 GCF_000298275.1 Orycteropus afer afer
CTGGGTGCAAGCCCCTCAACTTGGCATCCAGTTCTGCCTCCTGCTCCCGGCCCACTGGAGCTTGAGGCATTTCTTCACTCAGACAGCTGTTGGCTGGTGAGGCTGAGAAGCTCCAAGGTTGACAAGGAAAAAGGCACCATCCCGATGTTACCAATCCACATGGCAGGCCATTAACTTAAGTCCACTGTAAGTCCCACAGTCGGCTACATGCAGGGTCGAAGTGTGCCAGAGGCTAGAGACCATTCTCAAAGCTTCTGTTTGTATACAGGAAGCAGACCACATACCCAAAGGCAGGTACTCAGCTGCTCCCAGTAGATTCCACCACAGAGTTTATTACCAGTCTCATCATGGGGAATACTACATCCAGCTGCCCAGCCATTCAACCAGGCCTAGCCAAGTTGACATACAAACATAACCATCACACCCACTCTCCTCCTCTTCCTTCCATATGACCTCCCCATCAATGTGCCTTTCTTGGTTATGCACTCCTGTTTGTGCAGCTTTCCCTCCATATGAATGATGCCCCTCTGGTGCCCCATGGCCAATTGCTGTAAGGGCTATATCTCCATTGAGTAGGTGGGTGCATCACCCTTGGTTGGGTGTTCTGCATGTGAGTTTTTCTAGTGTTGGGCTGAGAACAAGTCCTTGGGAGTGAGTCCTAGCTCACACCCAAAGTGTATCCCAGGGCCGTAGTTTGGGGTTCCCACCAGATTCCATCCGAATAGTAATTTTGGTCATTACTGTGTTTTTGAATTTTGTTCCACCTTTTCTCTTGCACTCTATGTGGGATCTTCAGTTTTGTTTGCTTCCCAAAGTGGTTGGTATTGATAGCCGGGCACCATCTAGTTCTTCTGGCCTCGAGGTCCATCATATCCTAAGGCTTATTGTTTCCAGATGTCCTTAGTTTTTTTCAGTCTTCTTCGCTTCAGACGAGAGGAGACCATTAGCTGCATCATAGATGGCTGTTTGAAAGCTTTTAAGACCCCATTCACTATTCACTAAAGTAGTTTGTGGAACAAGATTTTTATGTATTATGTTGTATAATTGAGCCTGGTGTCCCGCAATACTATATTCCTGAATCGGCAGACCCGGTGGTTCTCTCTCCCAAGGTGTTTGGCTGTCTCTGAGGGATTACTACAAGTCTGTGTACTGTTGCTTCTGTAATGATTGTTGTCACTGCTATTAGATCTCTAGGGCTACGGCTGGGATTGCTGCATCATAAGGTATTTCTACTTCTAGCTTTTTGAGGAAGTGCTGTACCGTTCTCCATAGTGGTTGTAAGATTTTACAGCCCCACCAGCAGTAGATAAGGGTTCCAGTGTCCCCACAACCTTTCCAGCATTTCTTATTTTCCATTTATTCATTTTTAAATCAGTGTCATTTTTGCAGTAGTGAGTCAGTATCTTATTGTAGTTTTGTTTTGCATCTCTACTGGATGATTATCACAAACATCTTTTCATGTGTTTTTTGGCCACTTGAATATCCTTTTTAATGAAGTGTCTGATCATGTCCTTTTGCCCATTTTTTAAAAATTGGGTTGTTTTTCTTCTTACTACTGAGTTGTTGAAGTTTTCTATGGACCCTTATCACGTATGTCATTGATCACAAAGATTTTTTTCTCAGTCTGTAGGTTCTCTTTTTATTCTTTTGATAAAGTCTTTTGATAAGCAGAAATATTTTTTAGGAGGTTCAAGTTATCTAATTTGTCTTCTGTGGTCAGTACATTTGTAGTTTTGTTTGATAGTCTATTTCTGAAAAAAATTAGGTCACATAATGTTGCCCCTATGTTATCTTCCAAGAACTTTATAGTTTTAGGTTAAACATTTTGGTCTTTGATCCATTTTTAGTTAGTTTTTGTGTATGATGTGAGGTATAGATCCTATTTCATTTTTCAGCAAATGGATATCCATTTTTGTCAGTACCATTTGTTAAATAGGGTGTTTCTTCCCCATTGAATCAAGATGTGGGTGTTTTTTTTGTTTTGTTTTGCCTGTGTTAAACCTTTCATTGCAGACTAATTTTCAGCAGTTGGCTTTAATTCTGAAGCTACTATTCAAGTTTATATTTGAGCAAGTAGGTGTGTGCAGTCTTTGAAATACAGGAGGAAAATGGATGGGACCTGGCAGGACTGACCTCTCACCCATGGCCTAAAGAAAGTACTGTTTTGAACCTTAACCTTCCCCTGTTAACTTGGTGATAACTTACTTCTACTTCTAGAAAGGCCCTCTATCTAACATGCATTTCTTACGTTGTGATTTAAGCTCATTACCTTTTTATTGATCTTCACTAAAGAATAAGTGATGAGCAGCTGTGTAGAACAAATCTTCATTTTTGGACTCTTGCTTCCTATTGCTTTTTCCATGCTCCCTTTGACTTTTCATTCTCCACTGCTTTTTCTCTCAGCCCACCAACATGCTTATATCTTCCATCCTCTCCAGTACAACCTTGCTGTCCCCAGCAGCCTTATCTTCTTCTCTTGACCTCCCTTTACCAATGGGTCCAATGTCTTTTTGCCTGCTCATTCGTGGAGCTTTGGTAATCTTGTGGTCAGACTTATTACTCTTCTAAAACAGTTCTTTCAGATGTCTTCCTGTCTGCCGAGTTCAGAGGTCTAATTCTCACTCTACCATTGTTGAATCTTTTAAGAGTTACTTGCAGATACTGTGTCATTTCACTCCTGAATATCATCATATGTATCATGTATCTCATCTCCTAAGAAGGAGAATATTCTCCTTTATAACTACATTAAAATGATCATATTCTAGAAATTTAATATCAAAATAATATTATATCTAATATACAATCTATATTCAGCTTTCTTAGTTGGTTCCCTTTATATCTTTTTAGAACTGGCTTTTAAAAATCCAAGGTTCAGTCAAGGATTATGCATTGCAGGTAGTTGTTGTGTTTCTCTAGTGTCTTTTAATCTAGTAGAATAGTTAGCTGGGTTTTTTTTTTTTTCAGTCTTTTATGACATTTATGTTTTTGAAGAGTTCAAGCCAGTTGTTTTGTAGATTGCCTTTCAGTTTATATTTATTTGATCTTTTTTGTATGATTAGATTCAGGTTAAATGTTTTGGTCAAAACTACTATGTAAGTGTTCTTGTGTTCTCAGTGTTTCACATCAGGGGACACATGATGTCAGCTTGTCTCATTATTGGTAATGTTAAATTTGATTGCTGGGTTAAAGTGGTGTCTGCCAGATTTCTCTATTGCAAGGGTACATTTCCCCTTTGAAATTAATAAACAATCTAGGGGTGATAGTTTGAGTCTGTGTGGAATCCTGCTTTCAAACAGTCTTTCATCCAGTTATTGCCTATCCATTGGTGATTCTTGCTGCAATCAATATGTTGGTGTTTGCAAAATGGTGGTTTTCTAT
The DNA here is from genome assembly GCF_000298275.1 of Orycteropus afer afer. NCBI lineage: Eukaryota > Metazoa > Chordata > Mammalia > Tubulidentata > Orycteropodidae > Orycteropus > Orycteropus afer. The sequence continues at coordinate 5,394 of NW_006922430.1, forward strand.
TTCTGTCATTCCTTCTACATTTTTTAGCTGTCATTCGTCTATAAAAAAAAACTTTGTTTTTTGTCTCCTCTATTATTTAGTTAGTATTAATCCAAACCATACTCACTGCCATCAAGTTGATTCAGAGATTGAGATATTTGAACAAGTTATTTTAAAAGTAACTGTTCTTATTCATTGTTAAAAGCTATTTATATACAATAAAATTCACACATTTCAAGTATGCAGGTTGATTACTTTGTCAAATGTAGATATCCGTATAATACCCATCTCAATCAAGATGTAGAACATGCCCATATTCTCAGAAGTTTCTCTCATGCCCTTTGCAATGGCTTAACAATTTTTTAAAATTATAGATTTATGGAAAGTTGCAAAGAGAGGCCTCACATACCCTTCATGGAGTTTCAACCCAGTGCATGTTGCCTAACTATAATACAAGATCAAGAGTAGGAAATTGACATTGATATAATGTGTATGTATAATGCTATGCTATTTTATCACATACATAGATTCCTGTAACCATCACCATAGTAAAATACAGACCAATTCAAATGACATGTAGAAAGCTTATTTTCCTTCAATCCCTTTTATCCTCCCCTCTTTATAATATAATTGTCATAAATATTTCTTCTTCCTACATTGAGAACCACATCAGATAAAGTTATATATTTTCTCTTTCAGCTGTCAAACATAATTTTAAAAAAAAGGTGAGAAGGAAAGTTTATTGCATTTCCCCATATTTTCATTCTTTCCATTGTTCTTTCTTCTTTCATCATGGTCTGGGATCCCTTCCTATATCACTTCTTTTCTGTTCAGAGAATTTCCTTGAGCCGTTCTTTTAGGTAGATTTGTTGGTAACAGATTCTCTTCATTTTTCTTTATCTGATAATATCTTTATTCCCCCTTCACTCTTGAAGGATAATTTTGCTGGATGTGAAATCTGAGATTGGTAGTTCTGTTACCCTCCCCCCACACACACACATATGCAGGTACACACACAAACACACACACATACTTGAAATATATGATGCTACTTCCTTCCACCTCCATGTTTCTGTTGTTAGGTCATTGTCATTTAAATTGTTTAATAGGTAAGTTGCTGTTTCTTTCTTACTGCTTTCAAGATTATTTCTTTGTTTTTAGTTTTCAAAGATTTGACTATGCTCTGTCTTGGTATAGATTTCTTTGGGTTTATTCTCTTTGGGGTTCAATAAGCTTCTTGAGTCTGTAGGTTTATATCTTTTGCCAAATTTAGGGTGTTTTCAGCCATTATTTCTTTGCATATTTTTTCAGCCTTACTCTTTTTCTCTTATCCTCTCCTTCTGGAAATCTGATAACTCAATGTTAGATCTTTTGATACAGTTCCACAGGCCCCTGAGGCTCTGTGTATTGTAATTGTGTCAGAAATCTACTAGATTTCATAGGGATGAGAACCACAACCAGAACAAACTTGTTCCTGTGAGATGGAGGTCAGATATACCTCCAGTCTCCAATTTCTTCACTATTTCTGACACTAGCCAACCCCTTCTTCCCCCTATGGCACTCTCTGCTTCTGTGCTGGGTTCAGTTCATTTCAGTGGCCACACAGAACTCACAGATTGTACTTAACAGTTAAATGGTTTAAAAAGAAATAACAGGGTACAACTGAGAATCAGGATCAGGAAGCAATTTGGCAAGTCTGGAAGCTGCCCCATAGTGGAGAGCACATCCCCCCCTTCTTCAGTGCTGGACAGATTTCTCAGCTCCTCTTGGCCATGCAAACAACCAAGACATTTTCTCTGTCATGCACACCCCCTTTCAGACATACAGGCCTCCTCTCCGCCGTGCATACTCCCTCTCAGCCATGTACACCACTCTGCCTTGGCTGACTGACCCAGCTCACAGCCAGTGTAGCAGCTTGCTTATTAGCTCTTAGCTGCTTTCTTAACAGCAGGTTTCTGCTTTCACCACCAATTCTGCTGCAAGGCGTCTTTCAGGCCTCTTGCTGTCTCCAGTGTTACATCCCTTGACCCATGTTACATCCCTTGACTTGTGTTACATCTTTTTTAGGTTCTTCACCTCCTCCCTCTCTGCTTCTCACCTCATGCCTCTCTGAAACTTACATGGGGATCGCTGCTTATATAAGCCAACTCATTGTAAACTTCAAAGAATGGCCCTCTCAGCAGGGCCATGAACTGACCAATCTCCTTAGTGGACCTCAGGTAACTCCATTTGCATGGTAAACTGACTAGTTCCTGAAAGGTGTATAAAATAGACTAATCACAGGACAGACTGCATCCCAGGGCCAGGCAAAAAGTATCAGACCACCAAGTTATTTACAGCTTACTCAGGAACTATCAATCAACTTGGACAAAAGTAAAAGACTCTGAGGTAGAAAACTAGGACAAAAATAACTTCTTATGAATTCTAAAAAACCAAACTCACTGCTGTCCAGTCGGATCCGACTCATAGCGACCCCTCCTTGGGTTTCCGAGGTGGTATCACTATGGAAATAGATTGCCCAACCTTCTTTCCAAGGAGTGGCTGGTGCGTTTGAACTGCCAGCCTTCTGGTTAGCAGTCAAATGCCTTAGGCACTATGCCATCAGAGCTCCCTCTTGTGGATTAGGGGAAATAAAATCTCTCAAGCTGTTTTTCCGAAGAACCAAGGCAAAAGACCACATAAAGGAACTCATTTCACTATACTCCATTAGTTTTTTCCCCAGTCTATTTTCTCTCTTGTTCAGATTGAGCAGTTTCTATTGTTTCATCTTTGGTTTCACTGATTCCATTTTGTCGTCTCCATTCTTCTTCTAAGTCATAACCAAAGGGGCAGGGAGGCACATCTTCTGACCTCCTCTAACTATATAAGAGGCAGACAGAATCAACATCAGCCGCCCAAGGCCAGCTCCTGTGAGGCTAGAAATGTGGCCACCCCGCAGCCTTCTACTAACCTTGACACCAACCGTTCCTCCCACAACACCCTCCACCTCTCTGCTGGGTTCGATAATTCGCTGCAATGGGCACACAGAACTCACAGATTATGAGGTTTATTAGGGAAGGAAAACAGGCTACAATTCAAGTTCAGGAATGTGCTCAGTGTCTTTCAGCTAGCTGTCTCTCAGCCAACGGTCTCTCTCAGTAGCATGTCTCTCAGCAGTGTGTGTCTCTCACATCTTTCTCTCTGCAGCATGTCTCTCTCATATCTCTCAGCAGTACTTCTTTCTCAGCTGACAGTCAGAAAGTCTCTCTCCTGCCTCTAGGAGGGCTCCTTTTGAGACTGGCAGAGTGGCCAAACTAAGGAATCCCAACATCAGAATTCTGTACACCTGAGAGAGAGTGACCTTCCCAGAAGATTGCTTTGTGTTGCTCCAGGTGGATGAGTTTACAAGCAGCTACTCAGTTAGTTATGGCAAAGTGGGAGTTACAAATACTATGGCTAGAAAAGCCATATCATGTAACTTACTACACCGTAGTCATTACTGAGCTTTTTTTTTTTTTTTTGATTATTGTATCTTTCAGTTCTGAAATTCCCTTTGGGTTCTTTATAACTTCTATTCTTTGTCAAAAATTTCTGTTCATTTGTTCCAGGCATTTTGGTAATTACTTGTTGAATCATTTTTAAGATGGCTTTAAAATCTTTGTCAGATAATTTAATGTCTATCATTTCAGTGTTGGTGTCTGGTAATTGTCTTCTCTCATTTAAGTTCTGGGTATGATGAGTAATTTTTTCTATTGTATTCTGACATTTGGGTATTATAATATGGAACTCCTGACATTATTTAAATAATCTGTTTTAGCTAACCTCTTATAACACCAGGACAGGGGACTGTTCCCTGTATACTGCCCAATGTGGATGAAAGTCCAGGATCCCCATTGGCCTCCCTTGACACTCCCTGGAGGAAGAGGAGCACCTTGTTACTGCTGGGCATGGATGGTGTTCAGGCTGTCCTCTAGGCCTCCACTGATCCCACCTTGCCTGAGAGGGGAAGAGGTGTCTTGTTGTTCCTCTCCAAATGACCTCCACTGACATTGCTAAGGGGAGGTCTTATTATAGCGGTTGGTGGTGAAAGGTCTATCTTCCCACTCGGTCTCCTCAGGTACTACTTTGGCAGGAGGAGGGAGGGTTGGAAGTCCAGGAACCCCATGTGACCTGCTTTACTATCATTGGAAATGGAGAGGGGCTCCTACTGTTCCTTTCTTGGTCCTTATGCTGGAGAGATCAGGAGATTCTGTGAGCTTTTCTTGTCAGCACCCAATCAAGGATATATGAGGCAAAAAGAAGGCTCAAGCAATTCACTGCCGTGTTATTCCTTGTGTCCTGAGGTCCCTAGCCTGTCTGCCTTTTTTCCTCCACCTTTTGGAATCTTCTTATGTTTGTTTTATATAAAATGTCCAGAGTTTTTAGCTGTACTTAGCAAAAGGAATAGGGAAAAGTATATCTACTCCTAAAATATCTCGTCTTTTAGAGTTAAATTTCAAAGATATTTGGAACATACTGTCAAACTTACCTCCACAAAGTGGTGATACCAGTTTACATTCATGCCAGTGATGTACCAGCATGCCTGAACTTTGCACGGTAGCCAGCATCAGGTATGAGCATCCCTTCTAATTTTTGTTGCTCTGATAGGCAAAAATTGATGTTTTATAGTATTAGTTTTTATTTCTTTGGTTTCAAGTACAAACTGAATATTTTCAAATGTTTAATGACCTATTTTTTCCTTTTCTCATGAATTGCCTTTTTGTATGCCGAGGCACACATGCACACACACACACACACACAGAGATGAAAATTAAGAAAGAAGGGTAAAATGGCTGCTGTACTTGTTAGAGTCCAGGCTGGAGATGGAAACCACAACAGTTATTTGAACAGAAAGAATGATAACCAGGTATTAGCTTATTATAAGTTCAGTAACTAGTATGAGAAAGAATTGGTTGATGTTCAGCCATTTCAGGGGGTACCATATAATCAGGAACCAATTATTATTATTATTTTTTTGGTCATAGTTGAGTCCAGATTTGGTACCTTATCTATCTGTCTATCTATCTATCTATTTATTTATTTTTTCTTTCTTTTAATTTTTATTCTATTGTTCGGATGAAAATTTACAGAGCAAATTTACTTTCTGTATAGCAGTTCACATACACTTTGTTCATGACATTGACTACAATTTACCCCAATGTAACAGCTCCCCTCCCACTTCCTCATGATAGTTCCCTCTTCCCTATGTCTATCCTTTCATGCACTCTTGCCTCGAGCTGTCTTCCTGTGCATAAATAGCCCTTTTTCTCCCATGATTGTTCTCTCTAAGGAGTGTATCTACCTCAGATAGATGTTCAGGTCATATGTTTGCCTGAGAGGCAACATACCTTGTTTCATTTTCAGCTCATATATGTTTGGCTGGAAGCCACAGGTGTGG
>NW_006922430.1:37078-43469 GCF_000298275.1 Orycteropus afer afer
GCCCTTCTATTTTCTGTTTAATTGATTTCTGCTCGAATCTTTATTATATCCTTTCTTCTGGTGACTGTGGGCTTTTCTTTCTCTAATTGTTGGAGGTGTTGGTTTTCAAAGTTACATCTTTGATCTTCAGTACTCTAAAGAGGTCTTTGTAGCACATTTGCCCAGTGCCATACAATATCTGATCTCTTGACTGCTGCTTTCATGGATGTTGATTATAGATCCAAGTAAAATGAAATCCCTGACAACTTCATTCTTTTCTCCATGTATTGTAATATTGCTTATGGGGCCTGTTGTGAGGATTTTTGTTAAAAAAATGTGTTAAGGTGTAATGCATACTGAAGACTGTAGTCTTTTATCTTCATTAGTAAGTGCTTCAAGTCCTGTTCACATTCAGCGAGGAAGGTTGTGTTATCTGCATATGCAGGTTGTTGTTGAGTCTTCCTTTAATTCTAATGCCATGTTCTTCCTCATAATAGTCCAGCTTCTCAGATTATTTGCTTAGCATACAGGTGGAAAAAGTATGGTCAAAGTATACAACCCTGATGCACGCCCTTTTTGATTTTAGACCATTCAGTATTCCCTTGTTCTGTTTGAATGACTGCCTTTTGGTATATTTACAGATTTCTCTTAAGCACAATTAAGTGTTCTGGAATTCCCATTTTTCGTAATGTTATCCATAATTTGTTATAATGCACAGAGTCCAATTCCTTTGTATCGTCAGTAGTCATCCTAGTGGGTATTAAGTGGTATTTCATTGTAGTTTTGGTTTGTATTCTCTAATGACTAATGATGTTGAGCATCTTTTCTTATACTTATTGGTCATCTATTTAGATTCTTTGGAGAAATGTCTATTCAAATAATTTGCCCATTTTTAATTCATTATTTTGTTTTTAATTGTTGTATGCATTTTTACATGTTCTGAACAGATCCTTTATCAGTTACATGATTTGAAAATATTTTCTCCCATCCTATGGGGTGTCTTCACATTTTATTAATGGTGTAAAACTTTTGAAGCACAAAAGTTTTTTAATTTTGATGGAGTTCTTTGTATCTGTTCTTTTCTTTGGTTGCTAGTGATTTTGGTGTTGTATCTAAGAAGTCTTACTCTAATCCAAGGTTGTGAAGATTTATACCCCCCCACCCTTTAAAAAGAAAAAACTTTATGGCTTTAGCTCTTACATTTAGGCCTTTCATCTCTTTGGAATTATTTTTTGTTTGTGGAATAAGGTAGGTCTAACTTCTTTCACTGCCTGTGTCTATCCAGTTGTCCCCACATCATTTGTTGAAAAGCCTTTTCTTTCCCTATTGAATGGATTTGGCAACCTTATAAATATTTTTTGAAGTAGTTTTGTTTTGTTTTGTTTTGCTAAGCATGCATAGTTGATTTCATAATAGATAAATGTGAGTATGAAGCATCTCCACTACATATTTATCTTATCTGCCTCTTAGCTTATATACTCCTTAGGACAAGAAATGGTCATATATTATTTATCTTTATTCCTCTTTAGCACCAGTCAGTGTTTAATATATGGTGAACTTCTGAGTGAATCAGAGCAAGCAGTTGATACCAACTCTTGGCCAACCAGAGTGTGCAGAAATATTCCTCCTAATTGATTCTCAATCATGGTCCCGCCTGTTAGCATACATCACTAATATTACAACAATTGAATCATATAATGATTAAGGTTTTTCCTTTTCAATTTTATTTAATTTCTGATTTCTTAAAAGAGGAAGTTGTAGTATAATGCTTATATGTATTTTCATGCATTTTTAACACTATTTTTCTTTTAAATGGAGAGGACAGGTCAGGCTTAGAAGCTTGTGGATCTAACCCCTTGATTTTAAGAATAGTTTTCCTTGTATCTGTTTTTACAAATAAAACCAAATTGTCATTGAGTGGATTCGAGTCATAGTGATCCCTCCATGGTTTTCTGAGGCAGTATCTCTGTGGAATAGATCACCCAGTCTTCCTTTGGAAGAGTGGCTGGTAGGTTTGAACCACCAGTCTTCTGGTTAGCAGTCAAATACTACGCTGCCAGGGCTCTTCTATTAATGGCAAGTGATACTGTTTTCTGTTTTTTCTAGTTATATCATTTTAAAGCAAATCTAAGTTAAAAAGTAAAGATTTAAGGAAAATGCTAAATAAAGTCACATGCACAGATGCAGGAAAAATCATTCAGTTGGGACTAGAATCATGAAAGTTTGGGAAACACCTAAAGGAGGGCTTACCTCTCTCCTCCATGTTTATTTTTTCAGTTAATTTTCTTCATTTAAAATTTTATTTTTGAATATAAATTATTTTTTGCTATGATCCAGAATTTTAAAAGTGCAAATGATACACAGTAAAATTTTCCTTTCCACTCAGTCCTCCAGTCACCATCCATTTTGTGTTATAAGTGGCACCTTACTTTGTCCTTGCCTCAGAGTAAGCTTTTTTTAAAAAATAGTCTATTATATTTTTGATGAAAGTTTACATTAGCAAATTAGGTTCTCATTTAACAATTTCTACACAAATTAGTCAGTGATATTGGTACGTTTTTCACATTGTATCAACATTCTCTGTGCTGATTGTCCCATTCCCAGGACTCTAGTTTCTGTGCCCCTTTTCTTTCTTATCTTTGCTTTAGAGTGAATGATGACCATTTGGTCTCACATAGGTTTTTTAAAGGAGCACAGTACTCATAGATGATATTCTTTATTTTATCAGCCAGTCTGTTAGTTAGCTGAAAGGTGATCTCTGGGAGTAGTTTTGGTTCAAAATTATAAGATTCCTTAGGGCAATAGTCTTGAGAGGTCCTCTAGACTCAACCAGTCAAGTAAATCTGGACTTTTTAAGGATTTGAGTTCTTTTTGACATTTTTCTCCCATTCTAGTGGAATTGATTTGTTGTGCCCCTGATCTCAGGGTAGTTGAAGCCATGGTTTGCATAGACCATTGGTCCAATTTCTTCTCTGAGTCTTTGGTTTTCTTCATTCTCTTTTGCTACATATGAGTAGAGACCAATAATTATATCTTAGAAGACCACTCACAAGCTTTTTAGACCCCAGACATGACTCACCAAACTGGGATGTAGAACATAAACTTAAGGATGTGGAACAATTGACCAAGTTGCCCCATGAGACTATGTTCTTCAGCCTTCATGACCAGTAAATAAATCCTATGAGGTGTTAGGTTATGTCTGAGATGTATCTGTAACTGTGGCCCCTTGTGTGCTTTATTATATATATGAATACATACATATGTGCATATAGATATACCTATGCATGCACATGACACACACATACACATGTATATGCGTGTGTGTGTATGTATATATATTTGTGTATATGTATGTATATGTGTGTGTGTGTGTACACACACATACATACACACCTTGACTTGTGTTGGTCTGTCTGGATTTGCAGCAGCTTCAGTTGTCTGCTAATGATGATCCTTGACTAGTCCCTATGCTGTGGTAATATTTTAGGCCTTTTGTATTCATTAGAAAGATGAAGGATGTACTATGTCAGGGTAATGCTGTTGTGTTTGATTTAGCACTGCTTTTGGATGCCAAGGAAAGAATATACAATTAACAGAGACTTAACAGCACTAATATATATTATTATCCTGCCCAAGAATATTGGTGGCAGGTGATTGCTGATACATGTGTCCTAGCCCACCTGTGTCTGATCACACTACTAATTCCCATACAGTTCTTTGGCCTTTGCTTCACAGCCACAAGGTATCATCAGTTACTCACACCACCATCTCAAGCAGGAGCAAGATGCTGTCTCTTTATCTAAGGAGGAAAGTTCTCCAGCGACTGACCCATAGGTCTCATTGGCTGGAACTAGGACATATACGATTATCTGAGACCAGTCTCTGGAAAGGAGATAGAATTACCATGGTAACTTTTAGGTAGGTCACAACTTTCCCCTGGGCTGGCAGAAAGGACTGCCTTTTCTGAGGTTTTTTTCCTTCCTTGCAAACTAGGGTTCTCTTGACATTAGGGAAGGTAGTGAGTGGAGCTAGGGGAATGGCTGCTGGTTAGCCAATAAATAGTGTCTACTAAGGATTATTATAATGCAGATAGTGGAAGGGGCTAAGACACATTGTGCACTGAGGAGCTTAGGCTCACATGGGTATTTCTGTGCTCAGGAGCTACAGAAGCCTGAGATAGTGGTAACCTTGAAATGACAAATATTAGTTCTTACCTCAGGTTTCATACAGAACTAGATCTCTGAAGTTTGTGGCTTTAAAGGTTCTTCCCTGGAAGTGAGTGCATCTTTTGGGGAGACTGTTGTTCTAGTCTTCTTATTAGAAGACCAAACTGGCTCTGCTGGTCTTGGGGCTCAGGCTTGGATTCTTGGAGTCAGAGTGAGCAGCTGGGCCCTAGTCCAGGGGTCAGAAGTAGGAAAGTAGATGATGAGTCTCCAAAAAGACTCTGATGTTGAGGAGATATTGGCCAACCCAGCTTTCGGAGGCAAACTGCAGTATTCTGTGACCATGCTAGGTCTCACGTCTTCAGGTTCTCCTCCCCTCTCCCTCATTTGATTCTCTCTCTTTCTTTCTCTTCTCCCTTCCTCTGCGCTTCTCTCTCTCTGATCTCCTTTTTCCTTTTGCCCATTCTTTTCTAGCCACTTGAAGCAGAACGCTAGAATAGGAATTTAGCATCTTAAGTTTCCAGAGGTCCAAGCTCTTTTTCTTCTCCTTGCTGCAAAGTTAGGAAGTCCTGTTGTTTTCCCTAACAGAGAAGGGGAGGGGGTACTCTGAGGGTGGAGACTAGGAGAGTAGAGGAATGTCTGAGGGAAAATGAGAACCAGATGTAGGAATCACATGCACTGAACTGAGTCAGAGGAGCTGCCTACAGGGGGAGGGCAGAAAAGGCTGGTATTTGCTGGTCTTATACATTTGTGTGTTTAATCCTTTTGTGGCTTTACTAGTGTTCACGAAGCAAGCAGCTCCCAGAACGGCAGGGAACAACAAACCCATGATTAATTGCCCTTTTTAAATTGTAATTATGTCACTCACCAGAACCCATGTACTTTAATTCTCGATTTAGAGTGAGTAATTGAATAATGAAGGGGTTGCCTGTTTGTTGTGCTCTGCTCTTGCCCTTGCATTTCTACAATGCCAGGCCCTTCTGTCTCTCTTAGTCTTTGGATGATACCTACCTCCCCTGTGATTTTAGTGCCTATTCTGGCCGCCTCACTGTGGGCTGTCTGGCATTACTTTTCACTGACAGGTGGGTGAGGCCCAGGCTGATGTCACATGCCTTAGGGAAAGGGAGTCCAGCCATTTCTGATACCAATCTGATATGCTTTTTATAAAGTTTTGCTTCACATAACAAAAGCTTGCTCTAGCTTACTTAAGCAAAGAGAGCATGAGTTGATTGGAAGGTTAGAAGGAAGCTCACAGAGGCAAAGGGAAGACCAAAGAAGCAGGCCTTAAAAGAAGAAAGGCAGAACTAGGATCTGGTGGGGTGTGTACGTGTATACACACACTATTAGTCCTTGTAGAACGTTACTGTTGATCATCATTTCTAGCATTTCCATTCTATCATTTCATGCTATGTTCAAATTCCTGTGAGTCACACCCTTGGTCAGTTGACCGTGGGGTACTTTGATTAACTAATTACCATTTGGAGAGAGAATATCCACCCCCACACGCTCCAAATCAGTATGCTCTTAACAGAAAAGAGATTAAGTACTGGGGCAGGTAAATATAACACACGCCCTCTATCAGTTCTGTCATCAACCTCTAGCTCTTATCTCTTTTCTGCTATTACATGGGGAAGACGTTTATAGGGAGGAAAGATAATTCATCATCTGGGACCAAAGATCTGGATCAAGAAAATTCTGTCCTTCCTTTTTCATGGATTCCATTTTGCAGTTTCCTTTTTGAATTTACATTCTTTTTTTAAAATGCATTTTATTGAAATATAATTTATGTACAGTGAAATACATAAAACTAAAGTAACATGGGTCAATGAATTTTTTTCTTTTTTGCAGTGTTCCTTCCCCTCCCAGCCCATCCCTGGCAACCAACAAAGAAAGTTTCCCTCCATATATAAACCTTTCCTTGACCCTCCACAACAATGAACCAATACTATATTTGTCCTTCTGTGATTGACTTATTTCACTCAGCATAATGTCCTCCAAGTTCATCCATGTATGCGGTGTTTTGCAGAGTGTACATTATTCTTTAGTGCTGCATAGCATTCCATGTATGTATGTACCATACTTTGGTCATCCACTCTTCTGCTGATGGGCATGTAGGTTGTTTCCATCTTTTTGCTATTGTAAATAGTGCTGTGATGAACATGAATGTGCGTATATCTGTTCCTGTCCTGGCTCTCACCTCTCTAGGATATATACCTAGTAATGGGATTGCTGGGTCAAATGGTATCTTC